>NC_089519.1:38101265-38326265 GCF_963924715.1 Thunnus thynnus
ATTAAGTTTCTTAAGTTTTATATTTTCTTATTTTACTAAATATGTTTAATTTTGGGGGAAATAAAAACTTTTTCCCAACACAGATGATGGAACTTCTCTTTTTAAACTTCTTCTTCTTTAATTTTATTTGTATCACAACTAAATGAATTAAAGTTAACCTAAAGTAACAGAAGCAGGGCAGGTCACCAGGGGTCAAACATCAGAAAAGTTATATATTGTAAATGTCATTATTAAGACCTCTATAATTTCATTAATAAATCAAAAGTCCTGCCACAGTCACACCAGTTTTCCCATCTGCCTTCTCTTCTTTCCTCCGACACTAAATATGAAGAATTTTGGGGGAAATGCAACAGAAGCAACCAGCTGACTAAAGATGTGATCTATGCAGAACGTAAATGTGATGTTTTCTGTGGTTGGTGGGCGGAGCCGAGCGTTCACCTGGAAGAGTTCGGGAGCGGCGTAGGGAGGCGAGCCGCAGAACGTGTCCAACTTGCTGCCCAGCGTGAACTCGTTACTGAAGCCGAAGTCTGCGATCTTAATGTTCATGTCGGCGTCCAGCAGGAGGTTCTCTGCCTGAGAGACGGACGACCACATGAGATGATGTTTCCTTTCTTCTATCAACACTTTGTATTATAATGTTTGTCATTTACTTTACTTTATATGCTTTGGAAACACAAATGTCAAATTATAATTACGGCTGCAACAAACGATTAATTCATTATTGATTTTATTCACTTTGTCTATAAAATGTCAGAAATGTTTTGTTTTGATCACATTGGAGAAGCTGCAATTTCCTTACAAATGAATTAAATGATTAATCAATTATCAAAATAGTTGCTGAATCATTTTCTGGCAATCGATTAATCGACTAATTGTTGCAGCTGTAACTGAACCTGAGTGTGTAACTGTGAGACAAAGAGACGAATGACAAACAACAGGATCAGTGTGTCTCCATTAACAATCTGTAGTCATTTCATATGGTTCTGTGTGTGTGTGTGTGTGTGTGTGTGTGTGTGTGTGTGTGTGTGTGTGTGTGTTTGTGTGTGTGTACCTTCAGGTCTCGGTGTACTATCCTCTTCTGGTGACAGTACTCCACCGCTGACACAATCTGACACAAACACACACGCAGACAAACAGGACGAAGAAGAAGAAGAAGAATCATTAGAAAACATATTATTTAAAACAGACGTTTCATCAGACGTAACCGTCGGCGACGGACGTTTGCAGCCATTTTGTCGTGTTAACTGGAAGATATCATCACAGTCAGAAGTTTCTGATATCTAGAATTATAACGAGGAGACTGATCTGACTGATATGATGTGAACTAATAAAATGATAATTAACAGTTAGCAGCTAATTCGTCTGCATGTTCACCGCTGCCAGTTCGTCCTAGTGGCCTCTTGCGGTACTGCAACTAAAATCCTCTGCAACCCGAGAAATATTTTCCCCACAGATCCCCGTTATAAGAGAGACATCTGTAAAACTGTTGACAGACAGATGTGAGTTTCACAGCAGATGTGATAGTGAGGGGACGGCTCTGTACCCAGCAGAACCAACTCAGCCGTTTAAACAGCTAACGGATCACAACAAAACAGATGATTTATGAGCGGTGACACTGATGCAAGCTGATGTTTTTGTCCTTCGGGGGGGGCGCTGTGGTCCGGTCCCCACATGCAGCTCTGCAGGATGAACATGAGCAGGTTTTACACACAGAGACACCTGCAAATCATACAACTTCTAACAGTGAGTGAAAACTGTTTCTGTTAAAGTTTCTTCTTGTTCGTACAGTTGAATGTTTGAGCTTCTCTGTTTGTTTGAGTTTGTTTTAAGGGGCGAGCCTGCTGCATGATCTGTGACATCACCAATAGTCTGGAGCCAATCATGGTCCAGTATGCAACTTACACGAGTGTGATGTGAAGGAGGAACATCTGGTGTCCAGCAGGAAAACTTCTGATGTGAAATATATTTGCATATTTATAGATTCTGGACTGTTAATGAGGGTGAAGGACTAGATGTTATTTTTAAGGATTTTAACAAGATAATTGAACTTTTTTTTGTGAAAATTTTTATCTACGGATGCAAATTAGCTTCAGGCTAACTCCGGTGTAGTGCATCTTTAATGTTTAAAACTGAACACTGTCCCAATCAATAAATCAAATCAATCAATCAGACACCAATTATTATCCAAAAGTATTTTACATACATCTTAGAACATGTCTGTTGGGGATCTTTAAGAGTTTGTAATGTGTTTTTGTCGTGATCACTGTCACCAAATCTAACTAAACCAACTCAGATTAGCTGATACACAAGTGAAGAAGTTTTAAATGATATTCTGATGCTCACTGAAGACTTTACTATCGCAAACAAACATATGTGATGTTACTCAGCAGTAACCTGTAGTCAGTCTTTGTTCGCTGCACCACAGACTCCTGCTGTACTTTTTATGCAGCCGTGACGACGTCACTGTTGCATCACAAACACACTGACGCTGCTCCAGACAGATTACAAACCCATTTAAACTCAGGCTTGTTATGTTATATTGTTATTAATCAGCTTTTGCTTCATTAACATTATTGTTTTTGTTCATTAGTGAATATAAAATGGTCTCACCTGGCGGAACTTGGCTCTGGCCTCCTTCTCCTTCATTCGTCCATGAGCGACCAGGTAGTCAAAGACTTCACCTGAGATACAGACAGGTGAGAGATAGACAGGTGAGATACAGACAGGTGAGCAGGTGTGTCACACCGTTAACAGCTGATCATGTTCATTGACAGACAGGTGGGCGGGTCTTACCTCCACTGGCATACTCCATCACCAGGTACAAAGTTTTCTCCGTCTCGATCACCTCGAACAGCTTCACTGAAAAACAACAGCAGGAAAATCTTACTGCTGCTAAATACTGAGCTCTACTGCTGCTAAATACTGAGCTCTACTGCTGCTAAATACTGAGCTCTACTGCTGCTAAATGCTGAACTTTACTGATGCCAAATACTGAGCTCTACTGCTGCTAAATACTGAGCTCTACTGCTGCTAAATACTGAGCTCTACTGCTGCTAAATACTGAGCTCTACTGCTGCCAAATACTGAGCTCTACTGTTGCCAAATACTGAGCTCTACTGCTGCTAAATACTGAGCTCTACTGCTGCCAAATACTGAGCTCTACTGCTGCCAAATACTGAGCTCTACTGTTGCTAAATACTGAGCTCTACTGCTGCTAAACACTGAACTCTACTGCTGCCAAATACTGAGCTCTACTGATGTTAAATACTGAGCTCTACTGCTGCTAAATACTGAGCTCTACTGATGCTAAACACTGAGCTCTACTGATGCTAAACACTGAGCTCTACTGCTGCCAAATACTGAGCTCTACTGATGCTAAATACTGAGCTCTACTGATGCTAAATACTGAGCTCTACTGATGCTAAATACTGAGCTCTAATGCCAAATGATCTTTCTTTGTTACAATAACTTTAGCAGGAAAAAGAGGAGGTGTAGAACCCCATTATGGAGCAGAATGATGATGATGATGAGGAGGAGCTGAAGGAGGAGTAAAAGGAGGAGGAGGAACATGATGATGATTAGGATGACGAGGAGGAGGAGGAGGAGTAGGACCATGATGATTAGGATGAGGAGGAGGAGGAGGAGGAGGAGGAACATGATGATGATTAGGATGACGAGGAGGAGGAGGAGGAGGAGGAACATGATGATGATTAGGATGACGAGGAGGAGGAGGAGGAGGAACATGATGATGATTAGGATGAGGAGGAGGAAGAGGAGGAGGAGAGGAGCAGACTCACCGATGTTCGGGTGGTTGAGGATCTTCATCACACTGACTTCTCTAAAGAGCTGCAGAAATGATCTGAATCAGTGACGCTGACACACATCTCATCACATGGCTACCAGTTTCCCCCCGTTTCCAGTCATTGTGCTAAGCTAGGCTAAACATAGACAGATATATCCACAACACTGGATTGGTTGTCATGGAGCGTTTCCTTGGTAACCTTCAGTAAAGGTGTTTTAATGATGGTGAGAGCGAATGTGACATAAAGTGTTAAAGGTGTTAAATATCCTCCCTGATTGGCTGAGAGGGAAACGTATCAATAACAAACTCTCACTTAAATCTTAAAGAAAGTGATCAGGAAGATCAGCAGTCAGTCAGGGGTCAGAGGTCAGAGGTCAGAGGTCAGGGGTCAGGGGTCGTACCTTCTGCAGGCTGGTGGGGTTCAGCTGAGTTTTGTCGATGATCTTGATGGCGACCTGTAGGACGACACGTCAGAAACAATATATAATATATATTAATATAATATAATATTAATAATAATAATATTTTTATTTTCATTCTTGCAGATAATTTTTCTCCGGCTGTAAACATGTTTGTGGGATTTTACTTCAACGTTTCTGAAAACCTCATCAGAAGCTTCACTTCCTCTGTGATCGACCACCTGCTGTCACATGACTGAGGTCACATGACAACAAAAAAACTCCACAACAACCCGCTGAGGAAGGCCTCAAGATGTGGCTGAAAGCTCTGAAAACATCAAGTAAGTGGACCTGATGAGTCAAACGTCTGATCTGTGTGCTTCATGTCAGCTGATTGATTTGTTCATTTTGTGTCTTTTATTTTCCTTTATTTCTTTGGTATTAATGCATCTTTATTTATATATTTAACCAACAGAAGCGATAAGCTGGACAGCATTTACATATTTGCAGTGATGGACAGTAACTAAGTACATTTACTCAAGTACAGTTTTGAGGTACTTGTACTTTACTTGAGTATTTCCATGTGATGCTACTTTCTACATTTCAGAGGGAAATATTGTACTTTCTACTCCACTACATTTATTTGACAGCTTTAGTTACTTTTCAGATGAAGATTTGACACAATGGATAATATAACAAGCTTTTAAAATACAACACATTGTTAAAGATGAAACCAGTGGTTTCCAACCTTTTTGGCTTTTGACGTCTACAACGGACTACAACGTTTCAGTGCAGTTTTAACCGTTTTAAAAACTGAAATACAGACGCAAAGATACAAATAAAAACTGACTGCAGACCAAAAAAAAGATGATCAATGAGATTTAAATCGACTGCGGAGACGTTAAAGTCAGAACGTCAGCTGCTCCACGGAGAGAGAGAGAGAGAGCCAGCAGCTGATTGGACGGATCTGACTTCTCCTCTCAGAAAATGGATCTTAAAATAAGTAAAAACGTGTCACACACACACACACATCAAATCATGGTCACTTGTGGGGACATTACATAAGCTTACATTCATTTCCTGGTGATTTAACCTAATCTTCACCATCATCACTGACCCAAAAATCAGCTTTTGTACCCAACTGGACAAACAGACCCCAATTAACTGGTCCTGAGTCTGAAATTTGTCCCCAAAAGTAGCCTACGACAGACCACACACACACACACACACACACACACTCTCTCTGTTTGATCTTCTGACCAATCGGCTCCGAGCTGCTGATGTCTGCAGCATCAATAATTCATGGGTGAAGCTGCTGCGAGTTGTTACGTTTCAAACTGATTTAACCCTGCTGACCCTCAGAGAGTCTTTACTGTTCACACATGTGAGGACAGAAGCAGCTGCAGGACACGTTCAAAAAATTAACTCTTTGAATAATTAAATATATGTGTTTGCAGCTCTCACACTGCTTGCTACTATCAAAAACTGATATTACAGCTCTAATGTATGGAAGACCAAACCTGACTTATTAATAAATTAATGAATTAAGAAAATGATGACATATATATGAATAAAATGCACAAAACTGGAGAATCGATTCTATATTAAAAAAGAGACAAATAAATTGATAAATACATTCATAAAATTGTAATACATTTAGTTTTTCAGGATTTTCCTCAGAAGAGTGAGTTGATATAGTCTGTCCTTGAAAATTAATTTGTATTTATTTGTTCTTAAGTGTGTAAAAATAAACATTTGTACCAGAAGAAAGTGTTTAGAGAAAATAAATGATTTATTCTCAAGTTACTTTGTGAATTTTATTTCATTTTATCATTTTCTATGAAGTCTTATTCAATCCTACATAATAATAATTTTCAGCTTTTCATGTTTGTTTTTAGACATTTCAAAACGTTTTTTTTTATGTTTATTTGATGACTGACTGTTGGTTTAAGACGGACTTCTCACCTCTCGGCCGGTCAGCGTGTGTCTGGCCAGCTTGACTTTGGCGAAGTTTCCCTTTCCGATAGTCTTCAGCAGCCGGTAGTTCCCGACGTGCGGCTGTTCGTCTGCGGCGGACGTGACGGAGCTGCGGCATCGCGGCAGACTGTGGCGGCTGGAGGATTTGGTGGGCGGGGCCGGCGGTTCAGGAAGGCCGTCTGTAGTCTTTGGCTGCAAGAAAACAAACAAACAAAACAGATTTATTACGAACATTAACAAGATCAGAAACTAAGTCCGACTGAGCTCGAACGCTTCACACCAGAGAGACGGGAGAGGTCGATGGTTTGAATCCCGTCACAACATTCAAGTCAATAAATGTTCGGTACAGCAGCTCTTTAAGGAGGAGGAACATCTTTACATACATGTTCAGTGAGCTACATCATGTCAGAACCTCCTGGTTCATCTAATTAAAGCTTATCAGGCAGAATCATCTCAAACCCAACAAGCCCCCCGAAGGTTCAGACCAAGCAGCAACCTCCAGGCTGTAAAATGAAGCCAAAAACTGCAGTTCCTTGAACGACCACTTGAGGCTCCACAAGCGAGTCAATCCCCATAGACCCCCATGTTAAACTTTACAGCAGAAATAAACATGTTTACAGCCTGGTACAAACAACGGTTTTGGTTTTTTTATAACTCACCCGTTTAAATTTTATTAAGTCGTAAAGTTATGCATAATGAAGGACATGGCTGCTTTGAGTGACAGGTCCGCCAGCCGCTAGGTGGCTTGTTTCAGCCGTTCGGCCCGCCTCTTTGCCCATTTTTGATTGGCTGGGAGTTAGGCAGCGTCACGCACTGCCAAGATGGCGGCGGCCGGAGCGGCTCGCTTTGAGCTTCAAAACCGCTCTTCAGAAACCAACGAGTGACGTCACGGTAACGACGTCCATATTTTTATACAGTCTATGGTTCAGACTCATTATCCTTGTTAGCTTCGCACGAGTCAAGTGTTAAATAAAACATCAGCAGCACAGTAAAACCTGCTTCATCTATTCTTCTGTGTTGAGATGTTAGCAGGTAACACCTGCGCAGGTTGTTTGGTACAATAATGATTGTTGCTCCATTTTTATATGAAACTGGGTGGAAGTTTGTGGATATTTTAAATCTAATGCAGAACGCCAACATGTCTGATATCACAGCGACACATCAGACAGTTCAGAGGAAACTAACTCTAGTTATTCAGTTTGTCCACATGTGGTTGTTTGTGTTTTTCTTTCTGTTGCTTTTTCACGTTGTTTGTAACCTCTGGTTCTGATGAGTGCTACATAAATAAACTGTATTATTATTATTATTATTTAGTGAAGAGATGATTGGCTGAAATAAATTGTAGGTTGACTGGAATTATGTTTGTTTTGTCCCTTTTATGTCCTTTTGCTGATTATTTCTATGATATAAAGACTAAACACAGCGATGTGGCGTCTGGTGGAGTAAAAGCTGATCATTATTTTATTTGTTTTTTTCATTAAATTACATCCAAATAACCGGAGCCTTTACTTTTATTGTTTGCTATTGATGACCTTATGATGAGCTTGTTTTTTCTTCTTAAACTTGATGACGTTCAGGCGTCAGAAGTGTCAGATGTTGTTGATCTATTATCACTTATTACGGTGCTTTTCAATCAACAGCCATTCAGAACGCCTGCAGCAGGAAGTCCTCCAGCCTCTGTAAAGAATAACAAAGCTGTGAACGTCTGTGGACGAATCACCGCGAAGACGTTTCCAGTGACGGCGCAGATGTTTGTGTCGATGACGGCGGACAGATGAAGGTCGTAGCTTCTGTCTGACCTTCACAGTCTGGATGTGAACGTGTTTTTATCAGATTTCTGTCACTGTGATCAGAGGAAATGCATCATTTCATATAAATCTCAGAGAGGAAATGTAATGAAACATGATGGAGCAGGGGCTCGTGGTGTCAGTTTGTTGTTGAAGCAGCTGATAAAGGTTCAAACTGGAACATTTAGTTTATAGATTAAAACCTTTATTTTATACTTTCAACAAATATAAAAGCTGCTACAGGATCTCCTGCTCAGAATTATTGGAAATTCTCCACAAACATCAGCGTCAGACGCTGGCTCACAGCAGCGATGGAGGCTTGTTTACTTCCAGGAAACCGACAGCAGATGTTTGAGAGGGTCGAACAGCTGATCGCTCCGCAGCAGAAGCTCTCGTCTCCGTGAACGTTTCCTCACAGGAACAGTCGGTAGAGTTGTGACTGCGGTTTGTAGAGAAACCAGTCTGACGGCGTCTGAATCAGCCGGAGGACTCGACACTGAGGTGACAAAGACGTCTACTGTTACACCTCAGCGCTGTGACATCACAGCGCACCGCCGTGACACTCGACACCGACGGAGGGACAGTTACAGACACCATGTTCACTCTGAGGATTTGGTTTTAGGATGCAAACTTCAGCAGTTCTGGTAGTTTTTGTTTATCAGTTAACGTGATCCAAACAGCAGAAAGTGAATAAATATTTATTGCTGTGGTTCTTTATGACGCCTCCCTGATGCTGCTGCATTACGGAGAAGAATCTAAACGTCTAAAGTGTCTAAAACCTTTGCACCGTACAGTATGTGGAAAGAGAACATGACCTTGTTGTGAGGAACGTGCAGCTGATCCTGGCTGCCTTGAATCAGTAACTCGTTACAGATGAAATGTCTTCTTCGCTTTCTTCAAACTTCCAGCTGACTGAATGTGTTTGTTGTCCTCTACGAGAGGAGAACAGGCGAAAATAAATAAGTTGAGAGAACAAATGAGTTTTTTTTTCTGCATGGCTGCTCCTGGCCTCCGTACAACGACCTTGTGGCCTCCAGAGTTTGTAAATGTGAAAACGCCGGCTTGGCGTCGTCGTGTGTTTGGAGAAAATGGAACTTTGTCATATCGCTGACAAAACAGATGTTGGCAGTAACACAGTGTTTCACTGGAAGAGGAAGAAGAAGAAACACAACAACAACAGTGGCGGACGGCTTCATGAGAGTGTTGTTCTCTTTATTTCTACTTTGACAGCTTGTTCAGAGATAACCTATCGTATCTATTTACCACCTTTCTCTGCTCATTATGGACTCTTCATCCCCTCAAAGTTCAGCTCCTCTTTTTCATCTGCTGAGGCGTCTGTGTCCTGATGAAAACACCTGTGGTGCATAAGACATGTGGTTGACTTCAGGGTCCCAGTTTGTGGGACTAGTGAATCTAGTGCAGCAGCAGTGACTGTTGGACTAAAGTTCCTCCTGCTGAAGAACAGAACAGGAAGTGTTTTTTTTATTTATTTCTGGTTCAGTTTACAGATTACAGCGGCTGGAGGCTGTTTGCTGTTGAAAATACAAAAAAAAACAGATACGCTGATTAAAAATAGAAATCTTTTTCCTTTTCTCCACCAAACTGGATCACAGAGTCTAGAAACAGGAAGTGACTCGACATGTGAAAAGCTGATTCACAATCACGACATTTATTAAAAAACACAAAACAATAAAAGTCCAGATGTAGAGTCACAGCAGCGACGTCACGTCTTTATAATGTTTACAGCTGCTACTGATGGTCTAAGTCTAAGATGACGTCATCAGACGTCTTCAGTTTACTGTCATAGAGACAAAAAAAAACAGGAAATATTCACATGTAAGAAGATCGCACTTTGGCACATGCTGGTGTTTGTTTCTGTTGTAATCACGTGTTCTTACATTATTTAAGTTCATGCAACAGTTTATGTAAAGTATAATAAGTATATTTTGATTACAGGAACATATATTCTAGATGTTTGCGGTGGATTGTGCTGTAAGATGGTTTTAACACCCGCAAAGGACCTGAGATGTAAAAGAAGTTCTAATCAAACAGTTTATAAAATGATTAACATATATAACGTGTGTACATAGCACTTTAAATGAATTTACATTTGTTTCCTGCCTCCTGTGGACTTGTGATTCACTCAGTTTCACAAACTAAAGATCCTGAAAGACTTCAGAGCTTCAGATGTCGGACGGTCTGAGGTGGTTCGTCTCTTCCTGATGCACGGAGCACTCAGACGACACACTGAACACTTTTTAAAGTCTGTTTTATTGTCTGTTTTTAAACGGCTGCCGTTCTTATTGCTAATAAAGTTTATTGAATTGAATTGAAGAGACTGTACAGACCCTCTGTGGTTAAAACTAGCATCAGTTAGCTGCCGTGGTAACCAGGATGGACACACACACACACAGTAGGTCAGAGGTCAAAGTTCAGGGACTGGTTGGGACTCTTGAGGTGGATTTTGTTCCCTGTGTGGCTTCATGTCTCACTGCTGTGTGAGGAGGAGGAGGAAGAGAAAGAGGAAGAGGAGGAGGAGGAGGGGGTTTCTACTCCCACTGGGGGAATCCCATAGTAAACCTATGTGTTGCCATGGTGACAGAGAAAAGCCCGTGGCAGCTGATTTCACAGTTCAGCAAAAAAAGCAGCAGAGTGATTCATCAGGGAGGAGAAAGAGATGAGCTGCAGACGTCACGTGACACAGTGACCACCGGGTCAAAGGTCACCGCACCAGGAGGGAAGAGGAGGAGGAGGGGAAGGGAGGGGGGGGGGGGGGGGGCAGTTTTAAACATCTGAAAACTGTAGAGGACTGATGACATCACCTGACTCTTGATGTCACATGCTGCAGTGTATTTTGGGAAAAAAAAAATCAATAGTCTGCAGACAGTCGACTGTAGCTGCTGAACGTCCCGCAGAGCTGAAGGGTAAAAGATCAAAACTCTGCTGAGACTCAAAGACACGACGGAGCCTCAAGGAATCATGTCAGCTCATCATTCTATAAAACTCCTCGGCACATTTCCAGACTGAGTGTGATTTACTACATTTCTGCTGTTGGTCATGAATTAACCTCCATAAATCCACTTAGAAACCAGAAACAAAAGAAGCTGCAGAACATCAGGTTTTACTTCCTGCTAACAGCTGAGTCACATGACTTTTAATGGAGACTATTTATCCAAAATGTAAGTAAGTGAAGGCTTAAAACAGCGCGACTCAAACTGTTTATTTACTGTATATGTTACTTCATGCACCTGCAGCAGATTGTCGCGGCTCTTATCCTCGACGGAATAATTAAATGTATTTTGTTGTTTTCCGACACGCAGCTGCAGTACGCTGGAACATAACGTCTGATTTATAAGACCAAACACGTTTCCCACTTCCACACCCAGCAGACACAGCGCAACATGAACAGTGTCAGCGATAACTCGTGGGGGTTCCTCAGGGCTCCGTTCTGGGGTTTTACATTTACATGCTAATATGTAACAGTTGATTTATCCATAAACCATCAGATCACAGCTCCTCTGACTCTAACAGATTCATAGTTGGCGGCTTCAGAAACCACCTAGTGACTGTTCTGACACAAGCAACTAAAACTAATTGGTTAATGTCGCCTCGATTATCGGCAGCAGAACACGCTGGAAACTCAACGTCTGACATATTATCAGTTTATTAAGTAGTTGTGGCTAACATGTTGGCTTTTTACACATCCAGCAGACACAAAGCAGCACAATCATCCCACTGAAGTGATGTTTGAATATAAATCCAACATTCTCTGTCATGTTAGCTCTGGTTTGGTCTCCACCAACTCCTGAGAAGAATGTCTGGCTGTTCTGCTGCAGCAAAAACCAAAACTAGCAGCTACAAAAGGCTAAAAAGCTCCACAGAGCTGCAGAGTTGGTCTGTTTCACTGTCAATATAAGAATATTAATAACAGCAGCTTTAAGACATTCCAAACTTTTGATCTAACACTGAGCGCGATGACTCACAGCCTGCAGTGCAGCAGTGTCACACGCTGTTAGCATTCCTGCATTAGCATGACAATAAGGAGGCTGCGTTTACCCAGCATTCCTTCAAGGTCCATCAGCCCAACAACAAATACCCCAAACCTGAAGTATGCAACCCCAAAGTCTTCAATATTAAAGGACCATTCTGCTGATTTTCTATATTTGTCTTCATGTTTGGATCCAAACCAACAATGAACTGATCTACTAACAAGTATCTTGTGTGTATCAAAGCTGATATATCTGATTAAAAACACATCAGTGAGTCACAGCGCTGCACTGGGTCACGTGATCCTTCATCGTGAAGAGTTTGGTCACGTTAGTTAGTTTAGAAACGGCTCCAAACTCTAATAACAGCATCACGTTTTCAGTCTCTGGAGAGTAGTTTTTGTGTACGGCAGACGCTACTGAGCATGTGCAGGAACACTGTTCTGTTTACAGCTTTGCTAGCTTGTTGCGCTACATATCACAACCTCTGACTTTATACTGAAGTTCATTGAGAAATTTACCATGTCTGAATCTGATCAATGTGACTCGCACATGCTCGGTGACAAACAAGCTAACATGACCAGACGCACTGATCTGCTGGTCAATAATATAACTGATGCACCTTTAAAACCTCCAAACACACCGTCAACAGTTCTTACTGGGTCTGTTTCTTCAGTAGCTCAGTAGTTTCAGGAGCTCCGAGCAGCTCGACTGTATCGAGATGGAAACAAACAAATATCAACAAATCTGAACAAATAAATCCTGAAATATCTGACTGGATACACGGCCGGTTTATCAAGCTCTCTGTTTTGTGCTGATTCATCAATAAATGTTCATTTTGCCCCACAGGAACCACAAACTAATTACTAATAAAAACACACAGACAGAGGGAGAGACGGGGGTCCACACCTTCGTTTTGGCTCCCAGCAGGTTAACATGACGACTGGTTTTTGTAATTTCAGTGAACTGACCCTTTACATAAAGAAGCAGTGAACCTGTGAGCAAACATGGCTGACACTGGAGCTGGATATTTAATAGGATGCAGTGTCTCTGATCAGCTGATCCACTCTGAGTCTGCAGATCAATCAAAACTGTTCCTGCTGGTTTCAGCTCCTCCCAGTTTAAACTGTCAGACCCCAAAATCCGTCAATAATAAAACTAATCATAATCCATCAATAATAAATATAAACTCTACTAATAATAAAACTCCATTAATTATTAATATTTAAACTCTAATGATAAACTACATCACTAATAAAATTAACTGAATCGATAATAACACTAATAAAAAAATATGACTTAAAATTATTAAAAAATGAATCAATTTAATTTTTAATTAAAAATAATTAAACTCTATCAGTGCCACATCCATAAAATCATTAAACTCAGTCAATAATAAAACAAATATAACACAGTAATAAAAATATTTCAACTCCATCAATAATAGAGCTAATCAAAATAATTAAACATGTATTTCAACCTCATCAGTGATCAAACTCCATCAGTAATCGATAATCGGTCAGACCCACCTGTTCAGACTCGCTCACCGGGGTCAGGCGCACTCTGCTCGACATCTTTCTGGATCCCTCCGCGGCTTTCTGCTCTCTTCAGTCCGGCAGCAGCATCTCCTCCGCCGGCTGCTCTACAGCATCTCTCCCCGGGAACCAGGCCACCTCAGCGGGGCTCAGCCGGGAGGCTCCGCCGGCCGGAGGGAGAGGGAGGCCGGGGCGGCGGCTCACAGGAAGGCCCGCTGTTTGTGCTGTTGCGGGAGAGAGCCCCGCATGGAGACGAAGCGGGAGAGAGAGAGAGAGACAGAGCGAGGAAGAGGAGGAAGAGGAGGAGGAAGAGGAGGAAGAAGAGGAAGAGGAGGAGGAGGAAGAGAGCAGAGGAGGAAAAGTTAAAACGCTTCCTGGAGGAGACGCGGCGATCCTCAGACAGCAGCACTGCGGAGCACTGTGACGTCACAGCTCCTCCTCCCCGTCATGCTCATCTTCATCGACGTCACCGCCCCCCCCTCACTCTCTCTCCAACCCCCCCAGACTCACACCCGCTATGGATTACACGTGTTTCAACGAGTGTTTTAACGGTGAATCAGCTGAAAAACAACAAGGGCGTTTCCTCTCATTCCCCGTTAATCCCGTTAAAATCCCGTTACAAATGTTATTTATACAAACTGTCCTACGGCAGAGCAGCAGGGACATGTGAGGAAGTTTCACTGAGTCCTGAAATTAAAGCAGATTTTATTATTTTAATCTTTAAATGTTTGACTTTTTGTCTGATTTTCAGTTTAATCTCAGAGACTGAACAAAAATATCAAACACATGAAAATTCAACTGTTTATTTGAAGCTTTAGTTAGTTTTCAGATGAAGATTTGACACAATGGATAATATAACAAGCTTTTAAAATACAACACATTGTTAAAGATGAAACCAGTGGTTTCCAACCTTTTTGTCTTTTGACGTCTTACAAAAAGCAGTGTGTAGTCGGGGTCACATTTCACATGTCTATGAGTTGTTAACAGCTCCACCAAATAGTGATTTTTCCCTCTAAACTTCTCACATGCTTTCATTTCAATAAATGTTCAAATGATCCAATATTTCAGCAAAAATCAAAGATTAGAGAAAAAGTCCAAAAACTGAAAACAGATTTGTGTATCAGAACTTTGTTTTTTCTTCTTTCCTCTCCCATTAATCATCTCACCACCCCTCAGATTTATCTGCTGACCCTTTGGAGGGGCCCGACCCCTAGGTTGGGAACCACTGGACTAAACTAGCTAACTGTATATAAAGTAGTGTAAACTAGCTCCACCTCCAGCAGCTACAACAGTAACATGCTGCTCTAACACTGATGCTTCACTATTAATAATCTAATGATGTCATATATAATAATATATCAGTCAGAGGGACCAAACCACTACTTTTACTGCAATACTTTAACTACATCAAGCTCATAATACTTATGTACTTTTACTGCAATACTTTAACTACATCAAGCTCATAATACTTATGTACTTTTACTGCAATACTTTAACTACATCAAGCTCATAATACTTATGTACTTTTACTGCAATACTTTAACTACATCAAGCTCATAATACTTATGTACTTTTACTGCAATACTTTAACTACATCAAGCTCATAATACTTATGTACTTTTACTGCAGTAGAGGATCTGAGTTCTTCCACTTGTTATTTGAACTTTTAGTGTTTTCCAGTTTGATGCAACACTTTGTTTATCTGCTGTTTGCAGTTTGTTATTGTTGGTTTTGTGTTTCTGGTTTGAATTTGTGTTTTTCAGTTTGTTGGTTGGTTTTGTGAATACGAGGAAAAGTTTGTTATGTTTGTTTTATGACAGAATATAAAGAAACTGTGTTGAGTTTCAACATCATCAGTCAGCTGGAATGAAAGCTGACGTTCAGGAGACGTTCAGGCGTCATTGTGAAAATGGAGCAACTTGCTGGACATGATCCAGTGATGAAGACCATCTGGAAGATGCAGTTGAAAGCTCGGGAAGAAGTTTGTCACACTTTTACAAAAACATTTTCACTCTGAACAGAATGTGTAGTACGTATATTATATTGTTTGTTTTGTCACTAACAAATACACATAAGAGCATTTTAATGTTGATGTTCATCAGTGTGGAGCCACTTTTACTTTGCAGATTTATTTATGTAGCATCTTCCCCCATCCAGAATCCACAGTCTTTAGTCTGAACATCTGTCCCACATCCAGAGTCCAGTCTTTAGTCTGAACATCTGTCCCCTATCCAGAATCCACAGTCTTTAGTCTGAACATCTGTCCCACATCCAGAGTCCAGTCTTTAGTCTGAACATCTGTCCCCTATCCAGAGTCCAGTCTTTAGTCTGAACATCTGTCCCACATCCAGAGTCCAGTCTTTAGTCTGAACATCTGTCCCCTATCCAGAGTCCAGTCTTTAGTCTGAACATCTGTCCCCTATCCAGAGTCCAAAGTCTTTAGTCTGAACATCTGTCCCCTATCCAGAGTCCAGTCTTTAGTCTGAACATCTGTCCCCTATCCAGAGTCCACAGTCTTTAGTCTGAACATCTGTCCCCCATCCAGAGTCCACAGTCTTTAGTCTGAACATCTGTCCCACATCCAGAGTCCAGTCTTTAGTCTGAACATCTGTCCCCTATCCAGAGTCCACAGTCTTTAGTCTGAACATCTGTCCCCTATCCAGAGTCCACAGTCTTTAGTCTGAACATCTGTCCCCTATCCAGAGTCCACAGTCTTTAGACTGAACATCTGTCCCACATCCAGAGTCCACAGTCTTTAGTCTGAACATCTGTCCCCTATCCAGAGTCCACAGTCTTTAGTCTGAACATCTGTCCCCCATCCAGAGTCCACAGTCTTTAGTCTGAACATCTGTCCCCTATCCAGAGTCCACAGTCTTTAGTCTGAACATCTGTCCCCCATCCAGAGTCCACAGTCTTTAGTCTGAACATCTGTCCCCCATCCAGAGTCCAGTCTTTAGTCTGAACATCTGTCCCACATCCAGAGTCCAGTCTTTAGTCTGAACATCTGTCCCACGTCCAGAGTCCAAAGTCTTTAGTCTGAACATCTGTCCCCCATCCAGAGTCCACAGTCTTTAGTCTGAACATCTGTCCCCCATCCAGAGTCCAGTCTTTAGTCTGAACATCTGTCCCACGTCCAGAGTCCAAAGTCTTTAGTCTGAACATCTGTCCCCCATCCAGAGTCCACAGTCTTTAGTCTGAACATCTGTCCCCCATCCAGAGTCCAGTCTTTAGTCTGAACATCTGTCCCACGTCCAGAGTCCAAAGTCTTTAGTCTGAACATCTGTTCCACATCCAGAGTCCAGTCTTTAGTCTGAACATCTGTCCCCCATCCAGAGTCCAGTCTTTAGTCTGAACATCTGTCCCACATCCAGAGTCCAGTCTTTAGTCTCTGCAGTCTGACATTAGTCTTTATTAGCACAAAAACGTTACTTCTCTAATGTTACCTATGGAATATTTTAGTGTAATAACAAACATTAGCATAAAACAGGAAAGACACTAAAGTAACATACATTCTTGTTGCTAGCATGCTAAGGTTAGCATATCATTTGTTAGCATGCTAAAACACATAGCAGATGTTTTAGCTAACAAACCAAAATGCTCCATGACAAACACCTTAGGACCTAGCAAACCTAAACTCCAAACATCCCTGATTTATAGAAACATTTAGCTTCCTATGGAAGCTCATTACTGCCAAGAATGTTTCAAAAAAAAGAAGTGAAATTTAAGGGCTGACAAATACCAAAACATCCATGCTAAATCAAAATTACAAGATATTGAATCAAAATTATATTTCTGTAAGATAATATCTCATCAGTTTGAATCTGAAAGTTAAATTTTTCCATTTTTGGCAGAAATGGGCTTCCACAGTTCAGGACAGCGCTGAAGATCCATTTAAACATCTTCACAATTATAAAATAAAGGAGCCACACCACTCTGTGTTGTAGGAGTTTGGTTTAATATTGTATTGAAAAATAAATTAACGAAAATAACTTTAAAATGCAACAGAAGACAAAAAAAAAAAAAGAAAGAAAAAATAATCCAGATTATAAACATTCTTTGCCAGCAGGGGGTGAAATCGTAGTGCTCATGTCAGATTCAATTTACAAATATATATATAAAAAAGGAATTTATTAGACATATCCACAAATCACGAAAGCATTCCTTTACATCCAGTGAGCTGAATCTGGTCTACCACCCAACCGTTGTTCTTCCAGCTACAAAAAGGTCTAGAAAATTTATATTTATATATGTATATTTCATACACATGCCCTATGTGTGGATGTAAAAAACTAAACTGTACAAAAACAAAAAGCACACAGTGGTGATGATGTGGATGGAATCATGATTAAATAAAGAAAACGTGGTGACCTCCGACCCCGCCGGACTCTCGGCTCATCAGAGGTCACGTTTGGAATGAACCTTTAATTCATCCGATTCACCGATTTTGGCTTTAAAAACTGAAACTCTGACACCATCTTCACAAAGTGTTCATATTATGCGGGTGATGCAACAGCAGAAATCGAGCGTCGCCTCGGCCTCCAGCTCGACTCTTTAGTGTTTTTTACTGAAACGGCTTCTGGTGCTTTAAAAAACAGGAGGACAGACAAGGATCAACACTCGAGTTAAATAACAGAATTAAATATTATCTACACGTCTCAGCTGAACTTGAACACAGGAAAAAAAAAAACTATTTAAAAAAGCTTTGATCGATTCTTCCTCTGAAACACAAACTAACATTAAAGATGGAAACGTTTCGTTTTAGACGCCTGATTTCCATTTTGTGAAATCTTCTTATTCTTTGTCTTTGTGAGAGTTAGCTTGGTTAGCTTAGCTTAGCTTAGCATAAAGACTGGCAGCAGGTGGGAAACCGCTAGCTTGGCTCTGTCTGAAGTTCATTAATACACCTGCCAACGTCTCTACAGTTCACTGACGAACACCTTGTTTGTTTGATCCAAACAGAAATGTTTGTGTTTTTTACAGGCGTGGAACTATTTCTTGACAAACAGCAGCGTATCCATCCGCGCAGTTCTTCTGTCAGATTCACATTGTGAGTGACGGTAACCAAACTGTAGCTGTTTGTTGTAGAAAGAGAATTTTTTCCTTGGAAGTTTAAAACATTGATGAATGTAATCTAAGGTTTTGTATCGATTAATTAACTGTATTTTGTATGTTTCATTACTTGTTGGCTTCAGATTTCGTTCCTCCTGGCGAGAGCGACCGCCGTCCGTCCACACAGAGACTGAGTGTAAATCTTAAACTGCCTCGAATCGTCTCGGCAATCACTCATCTTAAATGTGAATATGGTTTCTATTGTTTAACAGTAAAAAAAACAGTTTGTGGCTCTTTAGTGTTTCACAGCAGGAAACATCTGTAAATATCCAGCGAGGAGGTTTCAAATCTCCTGCTGCTGTTCTGGAGATATTTCCAAAATCCTCTAGGAGCCAAATGTCATAACTGCCATAAACATCCTCAAACATCTGGATAAAAAAAATGTTTGTTGCACTATAAAAAAAAAAAAAGATCTTCAACAGTTTCTAGAACAACAGCAGAACTGACACACGACCTTATTCTTTTTGTACATGAAGCAAAATAAACTTTATTATCAGATATATTTGTTTATATTGAGGTTTCTGTTCAATATTTTGCATGTTCATACAAAATAATGTCCCTGTTTTACTTGATTACAGTCGCAGCTGGAAATATATATTTTTTATCCAGATGGTTCAAAGAGTCTGCAGTTCATGTTACTGAACAACCTTCTGGGTTTTTCAAAGATCGTCATGTTATGTATCATTATTATTATTTTTAGATGCTCTGTTATCTAGAAATAGTTCAACATCTAACTTTGAAACCACAAACCGTTTCATCCAAACAGAAAAGTAAAAAAACACAAACTAGGTGCAACGTGTTAGCAGGTGTATTTCTGACGTCTGGACGGAGCGCGGCTAGCGGTTTCCCCCTGCTTCCTGTCTTTATGCTAAGCTAAGCTAACAGCACTGATACCCATCTGAACATCTCAGAGAGAAAGAGAAGAAGAGGATTTCCTTTAAAAGTACATGAGAAACACAAAATAGAGGTAAATACTGGAAGTCATGATGGAGTCACAACTCAAAACATCTCAAACATACAAAATAATCAAAGCTGTGATCTCGTGATAACCGATCTAAGAAAATAAATCACCGACCACAGACACCGAGTCAGTCCTCTCTGTGAAGGGCGGCTTGCTTTCAGGGAAACGTTTATTCTGCTCTCGGAGTCAGATGAACTCATGGAACCATCGAGTCTGTAAAGCTTTGAATTCTGGGTAACATGTTGAGATGAACGTCGGTTTCTTTCTTTGTTTGGAATCTGCAGAGTGAAAATATACTTTATATACGAATGTTTTTAGATTTTATGGTCAAAGAATCTTTTAAAAAAAACTGCCGAAATGTTTCATTAAACTTCATTTTATTTTGGTTAACTGAACTATTAAACATCTGAGCTGCTTCCTGTTAACAGTCATGATGGTGTAAAGTTCAGCCGTGTTTATGAAAAACATGAAGAACATAAATGACTTGTTCTCCAGCAGCAGGTTCATGATCTCACTGATTAAATGTTTATTATGTTTATTATTATATGTTTGTTCTCGGCTCTTCGTGCTTTACCTGCTGCTGAGAAACAGTTAAAAAAATACAGTTTTGACCTTTCTGAGGTCACCGATCGAGCTCATAGATGCTCCATCTTTCCTTTGAAGAGTTATTCATTTGTTTGTGTTAAATATTCTCAACTCTTTGTCAGCTACTCCTGGATCTCTCGACCGTATCCCACCTGATCCTGTACGTGATGACACCTGAGCAAGAAGTTTCCATTGGCTGAAGAAGGCTGTGGGATATGCTCGAAAGCTCTGGGAACAGCTAATGAATATTTACCCACACGAGTTCGACTATGAGCTTCCGTGCTTGTTCTGCTGACGGATCCGAGTTTAAGTCTCACGGCTGCAGGCGTGTTTTCAACTGAACTAATTTAACTTCCATGAGTTTCTGATTCTGGAAAATTCAGAAAAAGCTGTAAATTTTCCCTGAAAGCAAACGTCAAACCTTCTGCCAGCCGCAGTTTCCTGCCGGTGTTTCTAAGTCTGAGTAAAGCTGTAAACTTTGGTCGTGACTCCTCCTCACGCCGCCGCCACCGCCTGGCAACAGAAACAAACCTGACGAGGACGAGAGGAGGAAGAGGAGGAGGAGGAGGAGGAGGAAAGAAAGAAAGTGTGGAGGATCTGTGGTCATGCTCTTCATTCATACATTCACATAAATGGGAATCATTAATGTCGAGTCGCCATCCGACAGGCGCCCACGCACCTGGGATGACACTCTGTGATAGAATAATGGCCCCGCCCACCAATATATACCTTAACCCCGCCCACTGACAAAAAGTAAAATACATCACACCGCGGCGTCTGGGTCTACAGCGAGTCCTTGAACCTACCGCCAGCACGGCGAGGAACCGTCGTCTAGGAAACAAACTTAGCTTCTTACGTCTCAAACCACCTGAAAAACGTCGTTTCACAACCGAGCAGAAGGTGGTGAGGAGGAGGAGGAGGAGGAGGAGGAAGAGGAAGAGAAGGAGGAGGAGGAGGAGGAGGAAGAGGAGGAGGGATAAACATGACAGAGCCCAGAAGGGGAGCTGCTAGTTTTTCTTCTTGACGTTGTTGTTTGAGGCGAGTCGGGGCCGCGGCACCGGGATCAGGTTCCCCAACGAGACTCGACTCCGGGCCACCTCGAAGAGTTTGGAGAAAACCTGGATGAAGAAGAGGAGGAGGAAGAGGAGGAGGAAGAGGTCAGGTCAACTGAAAGAGCCAAAAAAAAAAGCTCCTAAATACTCAGATTAGAAAACATAAAATGATCGAAAGTTTCTATGAAAAGGAAAACGTGTCCTTTAAATGCATCTCATTACTTTAAGTTTGTAAATACAGACGGGAGACAGTTAAAGGAAAACCTGGTCCAGGTCTGAATGCTGGACCCCTACAGTGAGGGGGTCTGGGGGCTCTGTTATGCTGGCATGGTTTGGGTCCACTCCCTTTGAGGGAAGTTATGGAGGTTTGTGTTATGACTCTGAGGAGTATCTCTGCCTCAGCTCCAGCTCTCTGGCGCCCCCCTGTGGAGGCTTTCAGCTGATCCAGTGAGGTTCATCCAGTCTGAATGTCTTAAATTAAATGTCTCTGCATCTCTAATTCTGACTCTTATAGGTTTGATGCTGGTGTTTGATGCAAAATGGTGCCAAAACACCCACAGCTGTTAAAAATAAACCAGTAAAGGTTCTCTGGACTTTGGTTCTGAACTCACCTTTCGTGGAGTCCTCTGCGAGCATTGAGAGATAAAACAAAGAGGACGAATTAGAGGAAGAAAAGAGGAAGACGAAGGATGATAGAAACATGCAGTTGAAGTGAATCAAAGGACCAGTTCCCAGTGTTCCCAGTGTTCCCAGTGTGATAAACCAGCAGTCAGGTGTCTGTAATCGTTCCTCCTGTTCATACTGGATATTAAAAGATCCTTCAAATGTGCTTTCAATGTAAGTGATGGAGGATAAAATCCACAGTGTGTCCACACAGTCATTTAAAGTCTGTGTGAAGCTTCTATTCAGCTTCAGCAGTCTGAGTTAGTCATATCAAGTGGATATCTGACACATTTACAGTCTTTTTAGCATCAAATTCCCTCTTTGTGTTTCCTTGGACAGTGTTTCCCTGCTGAGCTGCAGGTGGAAGTATAGTAACAAAAAGAGGAACTTTGGCACTAAAAAGACTGTAACGTTGAAAGATATCTACTTGATTTGACTCATTTAGACGCTGAAGCTTCATATTAGCTTCAGACTGTGGATTTTGTCCTCCATCACTTCCATTGTAAGGTCATTATGAAGGGATCTTCTGATGGTCAGTATGAACAGGAGGAATGATTACAGCAAGAAAAACAGCTTTAATGTTCATTTGACTGACTGTTGGTTTAACGACAGACTTGAAAAACTGTGAACTCGTCCTTTAAAGTAAAGTGTTGTTTCAGAGTCGGTGCAGAGTCTGAAGTATCAGATTGAAAACAGAAAGAAGTGAATGAAAGAAGCTTTGAGGGAGAAATGAAGACTTGTTTTTCTCTTTATATTTTTCAAACTGTAGTTTCTTCACAGTGATGAATATTATTTCAAATTTAATAACATGATTTTCAGCTCCGATACCAAAACAATACTTTATCTTGAGGAATATTAAAAGCAATATAATATAATATATTAAACATAGTATAATATAACAAAGTGCTTCAGTGTTTAATGTTTACTGAAATAAGAGTTGAACAAAGTTATAGTTTAAATCAGGAAGCGTCTGATCAAAGAATCAACACTCAGTTTGTTGTTTGACACGTATGATTGAAGCTGCAACGATTATTGGAATCAATCAGTTGATTGACAGAAAATTAATTGCCAACTTTTTTTGATACTGAACATTTTGATTGCAGCTGATTAAATGTGAATATTTTCTGGTTTCTTTGAATATCGTTGTTGTGGACAAAACAAAACGTTTGAAGATGTCAACTTTGGGAAACACTGATCCACATTTTTCACCATTTTATGGACCAAACAACTAATTGATTAATCCAGAAATGAATCAATAATGAAAATAACTGTTAGCAGCAGTTTAAATGTTGCAGTTTGATACTCGGCTGTTTGTTGTCTCATTAAATCATCATTAAGTGACACAGACGAAGCGTTAAAGGAACAGTTGGATTGAGGTTGAGTCGACTCTCGTGTCTGTTGGGTAAATTAGCTTTAGAGGTCTCACTGAGACCAGGAGACAGGATCACATCAGTCCAGTTCTCAGACTTTTACACCGGCTTCATGTCTGACAAAGAAATGATTTTAAAAACACTGCTGTTGGTTTATGAAGCATCCAGACTCTCAGCTGGTCTGGATCAGGTCTGGATCAGGTCTGGATCAGGTCTGGATCAGGTCTGGATCAGGCCTCAATTCTTTAAATTACAGCTGAAGACTTTTCTGTTTGCGCCTTTTATTAAATAATTATAATAAATAATTATTCACATCTCTCACTGCTCTGTAACTGTTACCCTCCTGTTTATCTGTCTTATTCTATTTTACCTTATTTTTTATTTATTTAACTCTTTAATTGTTTTTAAATGTGTCTTTTTTTAATGTGTTTCTTTTACATTTTGTTTTGATGCCTTCTATGTTTTATCTAAAGTACTTTGAATCAACTTGTTGTTGAAAGCAACTAAACTTGTCTTGCTAGGTGGAGTCAGGCTAACAGTTTCCCCTCATTTCCAGTCTTTATGCTAAGCTAAGCTAAGCTAAGCTAGCTTCATGTTTACCACAGACATGACAGACACATCAACTCTCACGCAGAACGAGATTTAACATATTTCCCAAAATGTCGAACTATTCCTTTACATGTTCCTAGTACTTTTATAAAATTCTTTATTTTTTCTAAACTGTGACGTGAAGCAGCGACGGGTGGAGTCAGAGACGTGTCAGCAGGTTAACGTGTTCTCACCTGTTCCCAGAGGGTTTCAGCCACCTGGTCGATGAGTTCTCCGACTTCGCGGAACTCTCCCGAGTATTTGACGTAAGCCCAGATGCAGAGCGCCGTCAGAGCCACGCCCATCACCAGGTTACACAGCGTGGCCACGGAGTTGATGCCCACGAAGCCGGTGACCAGCGACGCCACGTACATGACGAACATGACAGCGAACAGCGTGGCGGGCGTCCTCGCAGCGTAGAAGATGTTCTTGCCGTCGTTGTGCTTGCTGAAGTTGGAGTAGGCCTCGTCCAGCTCCGCCTCCAGCTGCTCCTGGTAGCGGCGGCAGAAATCCTCGCCGCCCATCTTCTTCACGGAGCGGAAGTGTCGCACCGACGCCTGTCGGAGCTCCGCGTGTCGACACTCCAGCTCCGCCGGGGAAATGTAGGGTTTGTCTCCGCCGCAGATCTGAGACCAGGAGAGATGGGAAGTTAACACGAGGAAATAAAACAAAAAAGACGGCAGCTTAACGATCCCTCCAGACCTCCAGATCCTTAAAACATCGTCTCCTTCATGTAAAAATCAAACTAGTTGTGATGTCACAAATCCTGCTTCATGTGTTAAACTGAGATTTAAGGTGAACAAACTACACAGAGAACAACAACAAACGCTGGTTTCTGATTGGAGGGGCCTTTAAACATCAGTAAACAGGAAGTGATGCGTTACCTGCTCCATGCTTTTGTTGTATAAGTCTTTGGCTCCAGCGACAGCTGCAAGGTTATTGGCTTCAGCTGTTGCCTAGGTAACAGATGACACAACAAATTCATTATGGCACATCATCACAGATCAGTGCAGAGTGTCTTTAATGGATTTATTGATCTGTAATTTAAAATGGAAAAACAAAGATCGCAGTCGTCCTGTTGTTAATAAAAGGTGAAGTTCACTTATTGTTTTACAGCCTGATATGAGAGGGAGCTAATGTGGCTAATGTTAGCGCTCTTATTCTACTGTTTTGTCATTACTCTGTAATTAATTACTCCAACCACAGTAGACGCTGTTACACTAAAGTTACATATTCTTGTTTTAATGTACATTATGTCAGAAACAGGAAATACTACACTTTCAATCAAGTATTGATAAATATGATATCAAATCATTATAGTTTTAACCTCACAGACACTCAGAGAGGAACGTAAAAAACATTTTGGCATTAAAAAAAAAAACAATAAATCAATTAAAAGACAGTAAATATTTTTGGCTCAGAGTCTCAACACAAAGAAAACTAAAGTTTGTAAAAAGACGGATGAACAGAACCAACGATGTTCACTTTGATTAAATGATCACTGGTACAATTCATTTCATTTTATTTCAGCTGCTGCTGGAGCACCGTCTGATAAGATGTCATGATGTAAAGTGTCCAGTAGGCGGAGCTGTTTAACAGTGATGATGATGATGATGATGATGAACTGACCTGCAGCATGGACTTGGGGTGAGGAAGCTCCTCTCCCTGGTAGATCTTCATGTAGGCCTGAAACACAACAGCAGTTAGTTTTTACTTCTGTCTGATTCATCTGGTAATAAATAAACAAAAAGGACAGAACAGATCTGTTACATTCATATAGACTTTAAAAAACATCTGCTACAACTCTACAGTTTATTCTGATAAATGTCTTTTTCTCTCAGACTTTCTCCTAATAACTGGTTCATTGAAATGTTTCATATGTGATGTTTGCCAGTAAAAAAGGACAAAAGAAAACTAAATGGAGGTAATTTTCTATCTTTTCTTCCTCCAGACTGACAAACTGTCCAGTTTCAACAGTTTGTGGTAAAATATCAGATCTAATCTTTTTAGATAAATTATATATTATACACGAACAACACAAATCTCAGTTTATTCATATTTTATCATCCTAAATGTTCAGTTTTGGTTTGGACCGTGTATGTTCTCTGAGCAGACGGATGTTGATCTTTTCATTATTAAAAACGCCTCAAACTCAGAAGTTTAGAACAACATGCAGACGTCTTTTTACCAAGAACTCTTAATGTTTATTTGAACTGCAACAAATTATCAATTAAGCAATTAGTTGGCAACTATTTTGATAATTGATTCTGATTCCAGCTTGTTAAATGTGAATATTTTCTGGTTTCTTTAGTCTCTGTGACAGTAAACTGAAGATCTTCATCGTGGATAAAACAAGACATTTGATGACGTCATCTTTGGAAACACTGATCAACATTTTTTACTATTTTCTGACATTTTATGGACCAAACAACTAATCGATTAATCAAGAAAATAATTGACAGTTTAATCGATAATGATAATAATCAAGTGACCAAAAACAACAAGCAGATATCTGAAGGTTTGAGACAAACCAAAGGACAACACAGACAATAATTAAAGCTGCAAGCAGCGTTAAACGGGCCCTCGCGCCTCTGCGCACGTCGGGCCGCGGCGCAGTCGAAGGGCTTCTGTGACGGGCATGTAGATGTTTTCAGACCCAGGCTGTCTTCAGACAGTGCAAGAAGGAGATAAACATCACTTCCTTTGTCCACTGTTTTGCCTGCTGCTGGGGCTGCTTTGCGTAGGGGGCGCTATTCAGCCAGTTTGCATCACTGACTGAATACTGACTGAACTTCCTCTGTCATGGCGAAACATCAAATCTCAACAGTGTGAGGATGAGAGTTTTCTGCTGGGTGAGACATGTCTGTCTCGCTCACACCTGTGTCATCAAAATTATGCAAGTTTTGGGTCCATTCACTTGAATTTCAATTAGTAAATTGAAAACTATTGATGAGTTTGTGTGTAAAACAAATTAATTTCCTAATTTTCATCAAGTCTATTTTTAGAAAAGTAAAGACTTTTAACCCACATGACCTGGTCAAAGTGTGATTGACATGTTTACTGTCAGGTGTGTAGAGACAATAAGTAACTGCAGCTGGACACAGAAAAATACTCATATATTTGAATGGAGAGTGTGAGTGAACCGCCAGGTGCTCGGGCCCTAATAAAGGAAAAACTGCAGTACAGAGCTACAAATTTCAGTTTTGATGGTATTTTTCTGCAGCAGTTTATCACTAAACTATCACTCTCACTCCATTTTTTCCCTTCCCCTCATAGGTCATCCCCACTACTGAATTATACATATAAGACCTAAAATTATTGTAAAATAAATGATAATAACACCAAACTTCATATAAAGTTTGTATATAATGTACTGTATGTATATAGCCCCCCCCCCTATTCTCTCTCTCTCCCTCTCAGAGGAGAATGTCAGAGTACGATTCTTGTGAAATCGCCTCATAAACACATGAAATACAAGAGGGCCTTCGCCCTTTGGACTTGGGCCCCAATTACACAAAGACAACATCCAACAGACAAAGAGCTGCAACTATCAGTGTTTCCCAAAGTTCTTCAGTTTACTGTCAGAGACTAAAGAAACCAGGAAATATTCACATTTAACAAGCTGGAATCAAAACAAATATTCTATCATCAAAATAGTTGTTCTTTTTAATGAATCATAGCTGAGATGAGGGAACCACCTACTAGCTCTTCCCAGAGCTTTCAACCAGGACTTTAGATGGAGAGAATAAAGTTATGTTTGGACTGAAAATAGCAGATTGTATTCTTTTCTCTTATATTGATATTTTGCCATTTAAAGACAAGTTAGTGAAAGTCACTGGAACTTTCTGGGGAAGTGTTATTTGTTCGGGATATTTAAGGTCACTGGAAACCACATTAACTTTAGAGAAAATGACTTATTTAAAGTTATGGACCCAGAAAATGATTTGGTGCATCACTTCAGAGAAGAAGAAGAAGAAACACAGTAAATTAAGTCACCTTGAAGTAGTGCAGCAGGTCTCTGCAGGTGATCTTCACTCCTCCGATCTCCTTCTCCACCAGGTTCTCTGGGGAGAGCAGCGTCGGGACGAGACTCACCAGCTCCTTCTGGAAATCCTCGTCAATATCTGAGACAGACGTGGATCAATTAAGACGTTATCAATACAGACACTGAGTTAATGTCTAGACTCGTGAGGTTATAGATTATAGATGACGGTCTAAAACATAGTTCAGAGATCAGGCTGCTAAACCTGCAGATCATAATCAATCACCTGACAGAAACTGTACTTAATGACCTTTTATTGATCTTCTGTGAGCTTCCTGTTTTCATTCATCCTGATGTTTGATCAGTCGCTCTGTTAGACTGACTTTAAACCAACTGAGATCATGATTCTATAGACTACAGCTAATAAATACCAGAAATCAACATTTAATGACGTCTGATCTTTATTTATTATTATTTATGGACCTACGATTATGTTCTAATGTTTAATTCATGTTTCAGACTTTGGTTTCATTGCATCATTTTCACTTTCAATCATTACATGATGTGCTGCTGAAATCAGGATTACTGTCACTTTAACTGGTGGTTTGACTGGCTGACTGGTGGTTATACTGGCTGACTGGTGGTTTGACTGGCTGATTGGCCAACTGGCTGACTGGTGGTTCTGACTGGTGGTTCTGACTGGCTGACTGGTGATTCGACTGGCTGACTGGTGGTTCGACTGGCTGACTGATGGTTAGACTGGTTGACTGGTGGTTCTGACTGGCTGACTGGTGGTTCTGACTGGCTGACTGGTGGTTCTGACTGGTTGACTGGTGGTTCTGACTGGCTAACTGGTGGTTCTGACTGGCTGACTGGTGGTTCGACTGGCTGACTGGTGGTTCGACTGGCTGACTGGTGGTTCTGACTGGCTGATTGGTGGTTCTGACTGGCTGCTGAGTTTGTGTTGTTTTCTTTCACCTCTGAGCCGCCCGTCAAAGTGAGGGTTGGTGGCCACCTTGAGGCCTGGGTGCGGCAGCAGGAAGCAGCTGATGTTGGAGAAGCAGGAGTGGATGTGTTTCCTGACGTTCTGCAGCTCCTCATGTTGGTTCTGCTTCACCTGAACACACATCAACATGTCAGCACGTCAGCACGTCAACATGTCAGCACGTCAACACCTGCCTGATGGTGACGGACAGAATCTTCAGCTTACAGCCGGACTGGTCAAACTCACCTGCAGTCGTTTCTCCAGGAAGCTCTGTCCTCCCTCCAGACCATACGGATGCTCATAGGGATAACTCCAGTCTCTGATCAGGAACATCAGAGTCTGAACAGACGGACACATTCAGGTTATTGATCCAGGATCACACGTCATTGAAGCACAAGATAAACAAAGCTTTAGATTGGTTCATAAATCAAATGATACCAAAGTTACAATAATAAACCTAAAAATATTTACTTACTTATTGTTCAATTTCTTTAAAATTTGAAAGAATCCAGTCTTTACAAATTTTTAATTTAGCTGTTTGATGACTGAATTTGAAGTAATTCATATCCTGAATATTCTGAGGTCAGCAGACGATACCTGGAAGGGTTTCTCGTAGACTTCCTCCATAGCCAGTCGTCCGTACTCAGTGAAGAGCTGCGGAGAGGAAACAACCACTCAGTTTAAAATCTAATCAAACACCACAACACAGTCATAAAGCTCAATCAGTATCTGAACAAATGTGTGCTCATCCTGATTGCTGTAACTGTGATGCAGCTTCATCCGGTCCATGAGAGCTTTTCCATTTGCTGCTCTCAACACTCGCTGTTTAGAAGCTCTTTGCTGCTGCACAGCGAGAGATAAAGATCGCTTTTGTTTGGATTCAGCAGGAGAAGAAGTGGGCTGCAGGTTTGTTGCCCAGTTCCAGCTGACACTTGATCAGGGTAAGAATCTTTAAATCTTTTCAACTTTCTGCTAAAAGTCTGAGTAAAAATAGTCCAACATCAGGACTTCTTGCACATTTGATTTGCATCGACAGTCAGTCCCGGCCGCGCTGTTTGATTGGCAGATGATCTCTGAGGTGCAGTTGGGACCAAAGATAGAAGAGAACTTTCCACTGGAGGGATTTCTGTCTGAGCTGCTCTTCGCCTCATATGGCTGCCTGCTGGTTTCAGTTCAGCAGTTAATCCTGACCTGAACGCATCATCAAACACCTGATATGGTCCTCTTCACTCACATCTTCAAAACAACATGAGCTTTAACAGAAATGCTGCAGGAACTTCTGTGATTACAGATCAGCACCGAGCTGCTCTGACAGGCCAAAACAGATCATTAGATATCAGTACTGAAGGTAGAAAGATGTTTCTGCTGATTAACACGATCACAACACAAACAGCTTCACAAGCCTGTTGTGCTAATTTATACATTTCTCAAAGAACTTAGAAGTCAGAGGTTGTGATCTGTAGCAGAACAAGCTAGTGAAGCTGTAAACAGAACCACATTCCTGCACGTGCTCAGTGGCGTCTGCCTTACACAGAACTACTCTCCAGAGACTGAAAACGTGATGCTGTTATTAGTCTTTGGAGCCGTTTCTAAACAAACTAACGTGACCAAACTCTTCATGATGAAGGAACATGTGACCCAGTGCAGCGGTGAGACTCACTGACGTGTTTTTAATAAGATATATCAGCTTTGATACACACACAATACTTGTTAGTAGATCAGTTCATTGTTCATTGCATCTGTGCTTCTCCTGCTTTGACAAGTCAACATGTCTGCTGTGAAAACTGTTCACTTCTTCTTCTACTGAAGAGCTAAAAATGCTCATGTGAGCAGTTTGTAAACTCGTCCGGGGAGGCCGATACTGACCTGGAGGTGCTGGAGGTCGTCTTCCTGGACGTTCTGGGACAAGTTGTAGACCTGGAACACACAGTTTCATCAACACACAGACCTTCGTCAGTCAAGAGCTCGTTTAACACGTGTACAGCATCCAGACTTTACTATCAGACTGACTCTATGAGCTTCTGATGTGCTGGTCAAACACACAACAGGAATGAACAGCTGACCTGGACAGAGCTGGTCATGGTGCTCAGGGCGAACAGCGTGGCGCAGTCTTTGATGGTCGACTGGCTGTCAAACGCCCCCTGTGTGTCGATTAGTAGAACTGCAACCTGCAGAAACAACAAGCGACGTTACAATTAATAAAAAGTCAGTTTTCCTGGTTTAACTACAATATTTTATTTCTATCAGAGTTATTAGACGAGTGAATCTGTTGTCATATGAACAACTCATTAATTTTCAGGTTGATTCTCTGATTAAAGTGATAGCGGACATGTTGTAAATAATGAAACAGCTGTTACACAACAGAGATGACAGGAAGCATATAAACAGTGTCCATGATCAAACTGACTCAGACCTTCAGAAACATTCTGTCTATATTATGGGATGGGATTGGTAGCTCAGTTGTTTTCTCTATTTGTGATATTATGTGCTAATATAAAAATGCTTAAGAAACAAACAACTACATTATTGGTACATTTATATATTAATTGCAAAATTCTTTATTCACAAGCAAAAATTCACACAATTTTTTTTTTTTTTAGTTAAATCTCAGATACAGTTAGTGAGATTTATTAATTACAGAGAACATATTTTAATGTTTTGATGATTAATTCTCTTTGTGAACCTGCACTGTTTGTTTTATTACTGATATCATATATTTAAAACATTAATTATTTGGTCTCCTGCTGTAATGATAGTTTATGTCTTTGTTCTGTATTTTTCCATGTTGAGTTATAATTTCCTGTAATTAGTTGGGATTTCTATAAACAAACTACATGAAGAAAGTTTAGATTTTTCTCTTAGTGGGAGTTTAAAGCTGCAGCCTCACATCCGGCCTGTCAACAGACCTTGCAGCCGTCTGGTTTCTCCACCACGAACACGTCGCTCCAGGCCAGGATGCCCGTGGTCTCCCTCTCACAGCCGCCCCGCCAGGTGAAGCCGGTCAGAGGCTCGTCCTCGCCGCCGATCCACGGACGGGTCGACTGGACAGAGACGGGAGGAGAAGAGTCAGCGCTACTGACACTATTACGTGTTATAACAGAGGTTAAAGTTAAAACAACAGAGAACTTGGTTGATGTTCAGTCTGAAGCTGCAGAAACAGTTCAATCATCAGCGTCTGAGGCAAATGTACAACGTTACAGTCAGTTTAAAACCCTCTCTTTGTGTTTCTGTGCTGAGCTGCGGTGAACAGACACTAAACAGGCTGTGAGTTTGGAGGATCCTCGTTTAGATGAACTTTAAACACAAACTGAGACGTTGACTGTGATGGATTCTCTCTGTGTGTGTTTAACTAACGTCTGTCTGGAAGCAAATGAATGTAAAACCTGCTGGTTGATGTAACATGATGGTGAGTCACTTTATTAGGAACACCTGTGTAATACAGCGGCTCCACCTTTACAACGTTTATACATTTTCAGTTTTTTAATTCTGCTTTATGTTTATTATTGGATGGTACTGGGTGCTGCTGGTTTTACTGGTGTGTATGTAAACAAAGCAGAATTATTCCACCAAGTTCCTGCATATGATGGTTTAAAGAAAACAAACCTGTTGACAAATGTATACCGTCTCATGGTATACATCGTCATGGCGACCAATCCAGGATTTGTAGTTAATCAGCTAAAAACATGGAGGACTACCAGTATGGGGTCCTGGAAACGTCTGAGCTGCAGTTTTCCAAACTGTCACTCATGCGGCTGTGTGGGAGTTGTGTTAACAGAGACCCTACCGTCACCTGACCTGTGGGGGGGGTGGGGGGAAGGGGGCGGGGCTTATTCCATGCATAAAGATGGCCTTTATGTGTGGAATAAGCAGCGGTGAGCCGTGTGGAGGCCCAGCCACAGAGCCGCCATTGTGCCGACCTAAAATCCTCTTTACAGAGAGATGAAACCCTCCAGAATGTTCCTCAGTGCTTACCGTAGATTAACACGGACAAAGGTCGAGTCACAGTCACAGAGTTTCCTCCACAACATGGTTTTTTTTTTTTTTTTTTTTTACACTTAACTGCATTTATTTCCTGCTGCAGGTTTGATTCCGTCAGCAGCTGACAGGATTTGTTTTGTCAGCACAAAGAGTTCCAGTGAAGCAGTGAAAACATTCATCCTGACTCCCAAAAAACCCACAAACAAGTCAAAATATCACAACGACAAGTGATCAGACAAGCACAATCGTTTCATAATCAATTCATCTGTTGATCGTTTTCTAGATTCATCAATTAACTGTTTGGTTTTTAAAATATCTGCTCGATCAACAGTCTAAAGATTCAGTTTATCATCACATACGACTAATAAAAGCAGCAAATTGTTACGATTAAAAAGCTGAATGTTTGACTCAATCAAACATCAGCGTAGTTGCTGATTGATCAGTTATTTATCAATGAATCAGCTGATGGTTGCAGCTCGTATAACGCCGCAGCACAGCCGTAGTGAAGACAACGATTAGTCGATTCATTGATTCAAACTAAATTAATCAGCAACTATTTTGATAATTGATTGTTTTAAGTCATTTCTTGAAGCGCCAACGAGTTTGCTGCCTGTCCGGGTTCCTTCATCGAAGTCGACTGAACATCTGAAGACGTCTGTGGGATTACTGGAGAGAATAATCTGCAGACGAGTGGGGTAACGAGGTGATGGTGAGAGGACGGCGTGCGGCTGGTGTACCTGGCTGTACATGTAGCGCAGCATGAAGTCCAGCAGGAAGGACTTGCCCTTCCGGAAAGCTCCGGCCACAGAGACCACGACCACGTTGAGGTCCTGCACCTCCTCCTGCAGCAGCAGCCGCTCCAGCGCCTCCTCCTGCAGCGAGAACGAGTGCTCCTCCTCGTCCGCCACCACGATCTGCACCGGCCGGGCCACGCCCACCACCTCCTCCTCCTCCTCCTCCTCCAGCAGGTCCTCCTCTTCCTCACACCTCATCTGGGAGGCGTCCCGTTTAAAGCCTCCTGAGAAGAAACACACCAGTTATCTTACAGAGGAACTTACACAGATTAATGTACAGAAACAAAAAGAGGTTTCAGCTGCTCATATGTGAACATTTAACGCTTCGAGTGTCGTTCATGATAGAAAACTGATAAAGACGTCAACCTTTATCACAATTGTTCACTATTTTCTGACATTTTATAGACATAACGATTAATCAATAACGGCGACCCTGCTGATAACTTCTATATGTAGAGTAAAGCTGATGTGGTCTCAGTTACTCAATATAAAATAAACACTTTAATGACAGTGTTAATAACTAACGATGATTTCAATGATCGATCATTAATCTGCTGATTATCAGTTCAGTCTATGATTCAACAGACTAAAACACAGAAACACAACAAATGGTCACATGTTCGTCCGCTGCAGCAGTTCTGGTGGTTTATGGGATTAAATGTGTCATAATAATAATAATAATAATAATAATAATAATAACGACACTAAAGATGAATAAAAATAAACCGAAACCCAAAGAAATGACCTCAAAGGCAAAACTTAGAATAAAACTAGACAAGAGTCAAACATCTGATCACTCATCAGGATTCATCTTCAGTTTTTGGTTTTTGGTTTCAGTTTATTTTTAATCACTTTCAATATTTTCTTTGATTTTTTGGGACATTTTGTTGATTTTTTTTATGACACAACTTTAATCCCACAGCAGTGAGTTTCCCCCCCCACAGATCAATAAAGCGACAGCGGCGGCGGCTCCTCCTGACCTCCTCCAGTTAGTGAAGCTTCACAGGAGCTCAGCCAACAGGAGGGCTATTATGGGATGGCGGTGCTGGCAGGAGGTTTACAGTAAATAGACAGAACCTTTCAGCTCTCCTTGTACGGCAGCAGTCACACTTCACTGATCTGCAGCCATGTTAAGCAGCAGTCTGCATGTTTCTGACTCACTTTGACTTCATCTGACTGGTCCACAGTCTGGATACCATTCATCTGATTGATTATTGATTGATAAGTTGAGATTTCTAAAAGGTTCAACAAAAAAAAAAAGTTTGGATTTCTACTTAAAAACGACTTAATGAACTAATTAATCGATGATGAAAGTAGTTGCAGATCATGTTTAGAGGGATTGAACCTGTGACCTTCTGTTTACGTGACGGCGCTCACTCAGACGCTGTCATGGGATCCAGCAGCCTGAGGCATCATGGGAAGAAAACAGTGTCTTCATTCAGGTCAGCTGGTCGGGGACATGTGACACCTCCAAAACCAGGACCATAAAAAATAAACCTCATCATCATCATCATCATCATCATCATCATCCAGAGGAAGATGTGAATGATATAACGGGACGAAATGGAAACTGTTTAAACATTAATACATTCATATAAACAACAACAGAAAACCCACAAACATCACATAACAACAATATGAATAGAATACATTGTGATGTCTGGATGTGATCACATGACACAACAGGTGGATAAACGAACCTTTCTGTGTTTTACATTTACAGGTTCCAGCTGTTAGTGAAACTAAATGTAACCTCCAGATAACGTTCACACAACGGCTTCAAAGAGTCAGAAGCTGAAAGAACAAATCTGAGATTTTAATCACAAAGAGATTCAGATGAAACGCTGACATTTAACTCATCACATCGATTTGTTTTTTCCTGCAAAATGCAGAATTGAAACATCACGTTTGTTTAGACGGTAGAGCTGCAGACTGTCACCGTTAGAAATAAAATACATCCCGTGAGCTGTGGACTGTCAGAACCAGACAGAACAGAAAGGTCCAAACACTGATTGATCTGCTGCAGACTGTCAGACTAGAATCAATTAACTGTTTTAAACTTTCTCTGTTTGTCTGTTTGTCTCGTCTACAAGAAGACAAACTGAGAGATGAAACCTTGTTGTGACTGTTTTAATAATTCGTTTCCCTCATTTTAAACTGAATGAATCAAATTAAATCAATGAGTCACTGAGGTCTGTTTTAATATCAGTACAATTAACTGGACGAAACACAAAGCTTGACTTCAGATCATAAGATGTTGTGTTGATCAGATGTTGATCAGTTATCTGATCAGCAGCTGCAACATCTGGAGGCTGAAACGCTCTCATTGTTTTCAACGAGTCATTCTGGCCTCTAATAAATGTGCTGGAGGTCATTTTGGAAATTAATCGCTCCATTAATAAGATTTGAAGACTTATAGTAGCTTTGATGTCTGCTGTGTGGGTGTTGATTGACAGCTGGCTCACACTGAGTCAGTGCCCGCCCTGTTAGCACAACTTAGCTAAAGTAGCTAACGTTAGCCCTAGTGTGCAGCTTGTGTCCGAGGTAGCGGGAAGTTTCCAGATCGTTCCTGACTCCGAACGGAGAGGACTGACATAAAGAGGCTTCACGCCACCTCACTACGTGTGTGGTTACCATGGGAAACATCCGTCTGTCAGCTGATTATAACCTGGTGCTTCCTGTTTGTAGTCGTGTGTTTCTGCTTTACTGATACAGCAGGTGAGTAAGCATGTGTTAACGCTCCGCAGGATTCCTGCTATCTGATCTCATCTGGCTGGTAAACGTCCTCACAGCAGAGCTCTTCCCTCATTACACCCTCAGCAGAGCAGACAGTCCTGCTCGGCTCTCAGACGGACTGACCTACTGGCCTGAGGACGTCGTGTTGTTAGGAAAACACTCACAGCAGCATCTCTCATGACTTCTACTTTAAACGACTATCCCTCATTCAGCAGCAGCAGCGAGAACAGTTTGCAGCAAATGTGAATCTGGTGAGAGAGGATGCTGAGAGCCTCTCCCAGAGCATCCCGTCCTCATGTAAGCAGAGACACTAAAACACCAAACTGTAGTCCAGACTCTGCTTTGACACAGCATGAGCCAGTTCTTCCTCATCGTGCAGCACTGATGTACAGTTACGTATAGATCACATGATGTTTCTGTTACAGCAGGAGAAAGTTCATCAGCTTTCTGCTTTGATTGACAAACTTGACGGTTGAGAACATTTCCAGCAGCTGTGGTGTTGATAAGAACAGCAGCGAGCCAGAGGTTTGATCAGCAGCCAGCGAGGAAACCTTACAGGCTGCTCGCCGACTAATCACTCGGCTTTGATAATAACGAAGTGAACAGGTGGCAGCAGACGCATGCAGGGATTATAATCTGAGGAAAAATCAGTTTGCATGTTTTGTTTTGAAGACACTTCAAAAGATTCTGCAGCAGAGATGAAAATAAATAATCAATGCCAAGTAATGACTTTAATTGATTTCTAAGATTATGATGAACTTTATTGATCTCCAGGGGAAAATATTACTAATGTAGGTAATAAACTGAAGTGTTTTTATCATCGACTGTCATCCATGCCTATTTCTTTAATTAATTTTTAATCGTCACTGATGATTTAAGGTGTTTCTGTGACGGTGTCGGAACACTTCTCGTCTCCTTTAGCTGATGTCATAATGACGCATAAATAAGAGGAGTCGCTCTCGTCGCAGCGCCGTATTTTCAGCTGATAGACCAGGTTCCAGCTGCAGTCAGCTGGTTGCACCTACGGCAGCGTTTCCCTCATAACTGTACAGGCCAAAATGCCAAAAATAACACCAAATAACCAATAATATTTAACATGAGTCAACCTTTGTGTGTCTGTCTGGGAAACTCTTGGAATCGTTTGCTTTAAGGAATAAAGAGCGCGATGTGTGAGCGTAGTGAGAGAGCGAGCGGCAGAAAAGTGACGGTGAACGCGAAGTCGTCAGTCTGGCAGTAAATGTTCAGTTAATTCATGTCGCAGCTTCTCAAGACCAAGAAAAGTCTTGTCTGTTGTTTCCCAAAACTGCTGGAAAAGTGAAGGAGGTTAGCTCCGACGTTAGCAACACTGGGTTAGCATGACCTGAACACTGCCTACAGACTTGTTTTTTTTCAACACAACTGTCTTGTTTTGTTTAATTTTGCTCACAGTACAACCTTTGTTCATAGTAAAATAATGAACCATTATGTCCCTTTCTAGAGACTCAGAACAGAAACACTAAACTGTGACGTTTTAAAACGCAGTTAATAGTGAAATTGGTTCATCACTGCGTCCCTGGTTGTGTGATACTTGTATAAACAGAGACACTAAACGCTAAATTTATTTATTGTTGCCAAGAATCATAAAAACACAAATGTCACATTAGAGACTTGTGGAGCTGAAAGGATCCAATAACAGCTCACTAAACATCACTGATGTGTGATTGAGACACTGTCCTCCAACACCACCACCAGACCACCACCACCAGACCACCACTGCACTACCACCACCAGACCACCACCACACCACCAGACCACCACCACCAAACCACCACCACCGAACCACTGCACCACCACCGCACCACTGCACCACCACCAGACCACCACTGCACCACCACCACCGAACCACCACCACAAGACCAGCACCGCATCACCAGACCACCACACCACCAGACCACACCACCAGCACTGCACTATCACCACCAGACCACCATCGCATCACCAGACCACCGAACCACCAGCACCGCACCACCAGACCACCACCGTCAGACAACCACCGCATCACCAGACCATCACACCACCAAACCACCAGCACTGCACTCCCACCACCAGACCACCACCGCATCACCAAACCACCAGCACTGCACTCCCACCACCACACCACTACCACTAGATCACTGCACCACCACCACAGCAGCCTCTGACAACAGTTGAAAGAAATAACTTGAGAAACTTTGCCAACAAGAAAGTAAACTTGTCTTAATTGTCCAGACCTCTGAACAGGATTCATATTTCATTTGTTTATTACGAGTCAACCGGTGTTTCAGTTAATGAGTGACCGTGTTAACTGGTGACTTTCAGCCGAACATGTTGTGGTTGTCATAGTGACGGCGGCTGAAAACACAAACAAAACATGTAGGTGTCTTCGTAAAAGCCTTCAAATTAAACTGAACGTTCAACACAGTATATATTCATCTGCTCCTTCTTGTCTTACGTTATGTAAATTAAACAGGAAGTTTTCATCTTTCATCTTTTTAAATGTTTGCTGGTTTGAAGGGAATCACTGAATCTTGCCGCAGTATCACACTGATGGTCACAAGTTAAACAGACTCTAGACTGGTTGAACCAGGCGACCGCACAGTTTACACAATATCTGAACATACTGTGTGTTTACAAAATGTCAAGCAGGTGAACTGGTTGAATGAGCCACTCTGCGACTGAGGGTAACTGTGTACAGATGACAGCTGCACCGCCAGCTTATAGGTTACAGTTTGATTCACAGGTTTCTCGTGGTTGGATCTCGCTGTGCACGAGATCTCGTGGCCAGATCTCGTTTGAACATGGCGGGAGCCGCTTCGCTGAGGCACCGCCAAGCCTGTTGCACAAAAGCTTTGAGACAATCACAGCAAAGTGTGTGTTTCCCTGAAGTATTATTGATGTTTACATGACAGTAAGTATGTTTGTAGCCACTTTATTTACACTGGCTGCCTGCTGATCTGTGCTGATGATGATGGTTAATGGTGTTTATACGCTGCACTAAAGAAAACACATCTGATCACTCAGGACTCACTGACTGTAGAGTCTGTTGAGTTGCACCATGTTGTGTGTTCATGTTAAATAAAAAGTACATTCATGTAACTGCTTTGGGGTCAATTCTTCATGTAAACATTAATATTTTTAATAATGCACCAGGTAGACGGTTCCTTGTGTAATTTACAGCATTAGTTCTCTGAGAATCGTTTTTATATACAAGTAAAATTGTTATTGTAACTGAGATATCCTTCACCGAATCCATATTGAATCGGGAATCGAATCGGGACCTTGTGAATCGATACCCAGCCCTAGTTAAGCAGCTGTTGACAGGACCATTAAACAGATGTTGACAGGACCGTTAACCAGCTGATGACAGGACCGTTAACCAGCTGTTGACAGGACCGTTACACAGATGTTGGAAACAGAACAAAGAAGAAACAGCTGGAAGCGGCTAGCAGCTGTTAGCCGCGCCGCTAATAACAAACCCTGAGCGGCAGGTGAGGAGCTGGGCGGCTTAACGCTAACAAAGCGCTTAACTGGCTGCTTTATGACAATGAACAGCGGGGATTAACCGGTGTCGGTTCAAACACTGCCCCCCGTCACCGTCAGCGTTGATAAACCTGTTTTTAGGGACATTTTTCCGCTCGGACGCAGCGGGACGCGGGACGACAGAGGATGCGATTATTCTGCCTGCAGCGTCATCTCAGAACGTTTATGTCCCGTAAAACACACAGCGACGGACGCCGCGTTAGCAGAAAAACCGCGCGGTCTCCTGCCGCGTCGCTAACATCATTCTATCATCGGACAAATGTGTCATTACCTTCTGTGAAGATGCTGTTTTTGTGACTCCGCTGCTTCAACCTGCTCTCCTCCGCCGCCATCTTTCCTGACTGCTGAGCGCATGGATGTATTATAAGATCGGCAGACTGCCATGACGTCACAGGATCAGCGCTTTGGCGGTTTCCGCGCGGTCCTAAAGAGCGGCGTAAACTAGCTTCTGTCCTGCTAGCTAACTATAACATTTATCTTTATTAAAATATTAACCATTACACTGAGGCTTTCTCTCTATATTTTATTAGATAAATCAGTATTTATTACTGAACTTGTCATTTTAACTTAGATAAAACTGTTGTTTTGTGAGCATTCAACAGGAGGAGCTGTAGTTGCACCTGTAATGTGTTAAATGTAAATGTTTGTTAAAATTAAGATTTGTTCTCAGTTTATAAACCAGGATAGACACAGACAGGGTGTTTGTCCCATTACAGACTGAACAAAGATTGAATGATGAAGCCCTCTATAAGAAACTGATTTATTGGATTATTAAATCAGGACTTGAAATTAACACCTGTCAAATACAGGTAAAAATGAACTGTGGTGGGTAACATTGTAAAGTTACAAACCGATTTAGCTAGTGAAGAACTGAGTTCTAAACATCACTGAATCTGTTTAAAGCTGCAGAAACAATCCTTATCCTACATTTCCCATGAACACCATCTGTACTCAGGAGCGCCGGATTCATTTCAGAAGTGCAGGGGCCAAAAAGTGTGTGTGTGTGTGTGTGTATGTTTGTGTTTGTGTAGCATTGCACTGTATATAAATATGGACTACATGTATCTACTTCCTACCACCATGCAATGCTATGCAAAATATTACTGTCACAGCTGACAATCATGACATCGAACCCCCTTTCATTATTGTCAAATAACTAATTAAAAACAAACCTATCAGAAAAATGAGCACTTGAACGAACATCACCGTGATAAGAACGACCTAAAATGACACAAACCATGTTTGAGAAAAACTTATTGAATGTTTGCTTTGATTTTTTTAGTCCTATCCGCTAACATGGAGGGGGCGGGACTTATGACCTACACTGCAGCAGCCACCAGGGGGCGATCAGTCTTTTGTGGAGTAACTATAGCTTTGCTTGCACCACAGGGTGGCGGTATAGGTCCAAGCAGAAAGCAGCTAACTAGTGCTTGTGGGATTAAATACGAGCTTTTTTGTTCAATTACTCTAAACTACGAGTTCACAGTTCAGTTCGACAGTATCAGCAGACACAGAGCTGCTGCTTTGGGGTTCTTCTGGCTCCAACGGAGTTTTGGACATCAGGGATGTAATATTATTAACATTGAAATTCAGGTTTGTTTGGCTGTACTTTATTTTCTTATGCACTGGCTCTCCTGACATGTTTGCAGAAGCTTGCAGTCTATTTGCAATATTGATAGCTAAGGTTACTTCTAGCTAAGTTAATGGCTTAAACAGACTTGTGTAACAGCGATGAAACAGTTTTATTGGTTGCAATGTACACTGTGAGTATTTGATTTGTATGATAAGGTCCTCTTTGATTGGATTAAAATGTAAATATTCTTCCTGTTATGCGTTTACCTGCTTTATTTTACCTGATGTCTTAGAGTGGATGGGAATGATCAAAACATCTTTTTACCTTTTTCCAGTATAGGGGCATTTGCAGGGATACAGTGATTCATGACTTATAAATACAGTCATTGGCTTGGATGTAGCGTTTAGTAGAATCAGCTGAGTACTTGATGTGGATTTATCTATGATTTGCCACGTTAGTTAGTTAATAATGTGGAGATTTCAGACTGGGGCAAACAAATCAAATGAGCAGAAGAGGAAGACAAAGGATGAAAATAAACATAATGTACTGTCAGGATCTACACATCTGGAAAACACAAGACGAACCAGTTTGTGGTTGGGACAAATAATTTCAAGCTGGAAAAAGAGATTAATTATGCTATATCTTTTATTCTTATCAATGCTTAAGTTTAAATTGATTGAGTGGCTCTTATCATCTGGTTTATTTCAAGAAAAACATTTTTGCTTGTGGAAATTCTGATTGGCTGGTAACTTTAAAACCTAGTAGCCATATTTCCTGGTGATCAAAAAAAGTTCATTTCAAGCCCTGACTGTAAATGTGCTTTGATAACTCTGATGCAACTGCTTCACTTCTTCAGGTCTTTATATGACTGTTGGTGTAGCATAAACATCACAGATTATTCTCTGTGTGTTCATAACTACAAGTGACACCTTTTACATTACATACAGTCATGTGATCCTCTGTTAATATAAAAATAACGATTAGCGCAGCTTTAAACTTAAAAAATTGACAGCAGGATAAACACTAGTGTCATTATCAGGTCATCAATAAGTCAATTGATATGTGTCAACTCACTGCAAAGTTAAACATATTGAAATGATCTAAAACAATCTTTATCAGAAGATATCGTTGTATATTGTCTTTCCAGTTTGTGTAAAATCTTTTTTCCTCTTTTAAAAACTGTGGCTGTAAAACCAAGTTAAGTCGTCTGTAGACTGTTTTTTTCTAATCATTGCAGGGATTTTAATGAGAAGCATTATGCAGTTCGCTTAAAAACCAACCAGACCTAATTCAGCCTGAATGTCAGAACTTGTTTTCTGAAACCTTGTGACTTTTTCTGTAGAAAATGGATTTGAGCAGAGAGACGATCATCTGATTCCTTCCTGAACACACTGAACGCCGTCTGTCAGGAGGAAACGTCCTGTTTCTGTGAATCCATCCCGTTATAATAGCAGCGTGACTCTATGGATGGAAATCTTGGTTGGTCTGTTGGTTCAGACTGAAACATCTCAACAACTACAGACAGAGTGCCATGAAATTCAATGGAGTATTTTTACATTGCTGTAAAAATACTCCATTACAAGTAAAAGTCCTGCATACAATCCTACTACAGTAAAAGTACATAAGTATTATGAGCTTGATGTAGTTAAAGTATTGCAGTAAAAGTAGTGGTTTGGTCCCTCTGACTGATATATTATTATATATGACATCATTAGATTATTAATAGTGAAGCATCAGTGTTAGAGCAGCATGTTACTGTTGTAGCTGCTGGAGGTGGAGCTAGTTTACACTACTTTATATACAGTTAGCTAGTTTAGTCCAGTGGTTCCCAACCTAGGGGTCGGGCCCCTCCAAAGGGTCAGCAGATAAATCTGAGGGGTGGTGAGATGATTAATGGGAGAGGAAAGAAGAAAAAACAAAGTTCTGATACACAAATCTGTTTTCAGTTTTTGGACTTTTTCTCTAATCTTTGATTTTTGCTGAAATATTGGATCATTTGAACATTTATTGAAATGAAAGCATGTGAGAAGTTTAGAGGGAAAAATCACTATTTGGTGGAGCTGTTAACAACTCATAGACATGTGAAATGTGACCCCGACTACACACTGCTTTTTGTAAGACGTCAAAAGACAACAATGTAAAACGTCCTGACGGACATCATTTCATCATCAGACAACCAGCTCACTTTTTCAAGCTGTTTCCTCGTCTGTTTGTCTTCTTTTTATGAGATTCCAGCTGCTGTACGCCTCGAGGCGTGTAGTGCTGATCCTCAACACAAGCAGTTTTTCCCTCGTTTCCCGCTGCATATTGAGACAATAGTGTCCATCCACAGCTCACTCCAAAATCCACTGGATCTGGACTGCATGCTGTCTGGTTTGAGTAAAGTGAGTTTGTCACTTTTGCAGTGTGAACACACGACACACAGAATAAGCATTTATCTTAGACACCCTGCAGGGGAGGGGGCAGACCTCCTGTGTGCAGATTCAAACTCTGACCTGGTTTCTCTCTGTGCTGTGCGTCCTCTGCAGCTGGCTTGATCAGATTACAGCCTGTCTTCACACCTGGTTGTTAGCGTGGTTGAGTGTTATCTGACGACAGACTGGTCAGACAGGCTGTCTAGTTTCTGCCTTCAGTAAAACACAGCAGGCTGATAATGTGAGCTGCAGGTGAAACACGCTACGGGGGCCTTCAACCGTCATTTTCTTACACCTGTAAGAACTTTACAGGTTAAAAATAACCTGCGTGTTTTGTCTCAGGTTGGACTATGATTGGCTGATCATATCACAGACAGCAGCACTGACACTGTTCTATTTACCAGCCACAAACCGCAACACATAAGAGACTTGTTTCTAAAGTTCATATTTAACAGTCAGTGACAGATGAGGCTGTAACCTGCAGTCTGCAGGCTGCAGAGTGGAGCAGAGATCTCACAGAGGCTTCAGATCTGAAATCATTTAAACTGAATTATTGATGAAAACAGTAAACACACTGCAGAGTCTTAGATGAACAAAGATGAAAAGTTGCAGCTGTCTACCATCTCATGCTACTTTATACTTCCACTCCACTACATTTCAGAGGGAAATATTGTACTTGTAATACTCCACTACATTTATTTGACAGCTTTAGTTACTTTTCAGATGAAGATTTGACATGAAGTAAGATAAGCTCCTAAATCAAGCTGCATTATTTAAACGCAAAGATCAAAGAAAAGTTCTGGAAAATGAGTCTAATGTATCAGGACTTTGTTTTTTTATTCTTTCCTACACAAACTATCATCTCACAGTCACTCAGATTGATCTTGTGACTCTTATAAAGTCCTGAAGATCAAATAATAACAATAAAATGCTGCTTATGCACTGATTGATAACATAATTTATTAAATGATTTTCTGCAAAACAAGTACCGTTACTTTAAAGGGAACCAATTATGCTCATTTCCAGCTCTATTTTTTATTTTTGGACTCCACTGGAGCAGCTTTGCATGATATGGTTTCCACCTAAAAACTCCTTATTTATCATATACTGGTCCTTTATGCAGCCCCTCAGTTCAGCCTCTGTCTCTAACATGCAGTTTTAGCTCCTGTCTCTTTAAGGCCCCGCCTCCCCATGAACCCACTCTGATCTGATTGGCCAGCTTTCTAAAATCCTGCCGAGGGGCAGCCATATCAGAGTTGTGTTAAGTTACTGCTGATGCAAACCCAACATTTCCTGCTTTACTACTTCATATTAAAAGCTTTTAAATGACTAAATAACAGGAAACTTTTATTGTGAAAAATATACAGGAAATTAAACGTGTTCCTCACTGAATTAGCGGAGCTTTGTTAGCTGCAACAACAACATATAGAGATATTTGGAGCCGTGTGTTCAGTGGATCATATAGAAATAATGCAGGGAGGAATAGTACAAGCAGAAACAGCCACAGTGATGATGACGTTTGATGAAGAGCTGCCAGGTGACCAGCACACCTCCAACAGGTAAACTACTTGTTTTACTTTGCTGTGCTGTGTGATGGAGTCATGGCTCAGCATAACTACCCACAAAACAATAGCAAAACACAAGAAATGTTAGCAGAGCGGAGCAGACAACCATAAAAAAGAAATCCGTCACCAGCTGACATCACCTCGGCCTGAAAGTAGAAAAAAACGTTGGAAACCGAGTGTTCAGAGCTGCTGCTTTCTGCTCAAAGGGGTTACTGCTACATACGTTTACCTCATCATTTAATATGAACATCAGACATTGTAACATTATATATGACTGAAAATAAGGAAAAGTACTATAGGTCTCCTTTAATACTTTAAGTGCATTTTGCTGCTAATACTTGTGTACTTTTACTGCAGTAGGATTTTTCATGCAGGACTTTTGCTTGTACTGGAGTGTGTTTACATTGCTGTATTGCTACTTTTACTCAAGGATCTGAGTACTTCTTCCATCACTGACTTTCACCATTTTACATCTGGTTGTTTTCACGTTGTAAGCATCTTTAGCATCGAACCCGAGTCTGTCCTACGGCTTCACATTCAGCGCTGCCAGCTGCTGAAAATCAAATAAATGAAAAGACGCCACAATTATTGTATTTCAGGACAAACTATCATACATTTAAATCCAGATTGTGATGTATACTGAGTTTATAACGTGTAGTATAAATATTCAGGAGACATCCATAGATCCATGTTGACTGCATTATGTACAAATGTACTATAAATATACTAATGCTATCCTACTTATTCAGGGATAAATGATGAAATAAAAACTGATGGTGCATCTAGAAGCACAGCTGCAGATCTGAGTGTTTTTTACAATCAGAGACAAATAACCAGCAGACAACTTCTAAACATTTTAATGAACAATATGTCAAGTTGAGTCTTTTAACAGACGGAGACAGAGAGGACGAACACACCGCTGATCCCACGACAGTCTCATCCGTTCATGTGGTTTATTACTATCAACATAGACATGGTTCAGTTTAACAGTAAATCAGTGCTCAAGATATTATTTAAAGGGTCGGTTCATCAAAAAATACAGTCTCACACACAGACGTTGTTTCCCTCTAGTGGCATCAATCCAGACAGTTTTGGTTTTCTTTGTCTCTGTAACAGTTTGTGCGGATTTGAAAAAAATGACTCTTATCTACTGAAACAGCTACACGTCTTTCCAGAAACAACGTCCCAGTTATTCTGAATAACAGCAGGAGAAATAGTTCCTGTGAAAACTGTTCAACATGTTCGGTGGATTATCCAGATAAAGTGCCAGATAGCATGCTAACGTGTTAAAATTAGCTTTGAATGTTATCTTGCTCTTTGATATTGTGAAGCTTTCATCAACACTCACATGATTGTTTTCATAGCGAAGACCTGCAACATGTTTTAAACTGTGTTCATTAATTAACTAATTAACCAAACACAAAATTATTGCTACTTAAGATTTCCAAACAACTAGAAATAAAATGATTTTATTCTCAAAATGAAAATATTCTGTAAATATGGGTTCAACACCGGACATTAATAATGTCTAGAAGCAGTGATGATATTTGTCAGTTTGTCAGTAAATCACAGTCGACGTCTTATAAAAAACAACAGTCACAAACAAAAACTCAGCTGTGGAGGAAACTCAGACATTCAGTTTCAAACAATGATGAAAGCAACACTGACCTTTCCGTTTACCAACAATCTCAACACAAAACAAACAAAAAAAATGAACAATTTTAAAATTTAAAAATCTAAAAATGTGTAATTGAAGCAAAAAATGTAAAAAAAAACAAACAACCTGAAACTGCATCAAAAAAAACAATAAAAATAAAATCAAACTAAATGATTCCAAATTCAGTGAAATAAATATTAAACATAACAAACATAAAATATTTTAGCATTGTTCATAAAATCTCTGTCTGTCTCTTTGTAGCTGGTATCTGATTGGTTGACAGTTTTTAATGATTCCTCCCTGAGTTACAAAAATAAAAGCATCTAAAACAGTACAACATCTTTATCTTCATGTGGACAATAATATGATATTTACTGAAACAAAGATTCCACTTCTCATGTGTGATTAAATGCAACTGTTCAGCCGGAGCAGATTTCCTGTCGAGCTGCTGACATCATTCAGGAAGAAAGAAAACAAAAGTGTTTCAATCCACGTCGAGCGTTTAGTTGCCTCATCACAACACTTCCTGCTCCATACCGAGTCAGATAAACTTTTGTCCTTTTCGTCTTTGTGCTGAACAGACGTCCTCTCCGGAGGACAGGGACGCTGCTCTCAGGTCACAGGTGGGAGGAGGTGGAGAAGCAGAGCTTCAGGGTGAAAGGGTTGGAGCTGTCTGAGGGCGACAGACGGAGAACGAGTTCATTCACACTGAAGTAAACACTGCTGACTGTGTGTGTGTGAAGGCTTTCACTACAAAATAACAAAACATAACTCCAAAAATAATCTATTTTAAGACATTAAACGAGAAAAAGAAACATTTATGAAGCACTTTTTAAAGAGACGAAATATTAAAGAGCAAGAGAAAACAGATATGAGTTTCAACATGTTTTTTAAAGATGTGACTTTGTGTGAGGCTGTTTGGTCCTGAAGGCCTGTTGTTGCTCCTCGTTAGTATGGTGGTGAGTCTCCCCGCCTGTCACCCAGAGGTCAGAGGTCAATAACTCCTTTAAATACACACAGGAGCCTGACCAGGTGATGCATCGTGTTTCAAAAGTCAAAACTTAAAATCAATCCTAAAAGTGACACTTAAAACTGGTCTAACTGGTGATCTAAGTTTAGCTTTTGTTAAAAAAACCTTTAAGGAACGTACTGGATCCGTGTGAAGCCTGACATCTAGTGGTGAAAGCAGGAAGTGACTCGCTTATTATCAGTTGGGGGAAAAAATACGTCTGCTGAGTGAAGAGATGCTGACAGTAAAGACAGTGATAAAGATAGTGACCTGGTCAGGTGACGTCATCTGCAGCAGCATGATTTTACACTGTCCACTAGTTTCCATCAGAAACAAGTAGTGAACACAACTCTGACTCATCATCAGCTTTTCAGTTGATATGTTGAACTTGTTAGCAAACAGTTTCTTATTTCCATATTCAGCAGTTACGGAGCAACATCATCATTCATGTGGAGTCGTCTTTCTGTCCACCTGGTGAATATAAGTCCAATATTCACTCTCTCTGTTTTCACTCTCTACCAACTCCTGAGGGAAATATCTGGCTCTTTAGCTGCTAAATGCTCCACTATGTTCACCAGCTAGTCTACAGCTAACTGTGTCTGTTTGGTGCTGAGCAGGTAGTGTACAGCGGCTTTTTACAGCTTTTTCTCTCTGAAAACGACGCTATGAGACGCTGAGAGTGAACCAGAACAGTAAAGTTGCAGCCGGACAGATAAACAATGAGCTGAAACTCACTATAAAGCTCCGTAAAGCTGAGAGGAGCTGCAGAGTCTCTGATGATTCTCTGTAGGTTCATCACTACGAGCCACAACCAACACTGTTACTGTACAGATCAGACTGTGGAGTTATAAATATATAGATGTATAGCCTTGCATGGTGGCTTGGTGTGAATGAACAGCAGAAACAGTGCTTTGGATAAAAGTGCTATATAAATTTAGTAATTTTAGGAACACATGCAATGCTTCTCAGAGGCTGACTCTAAAATCTAAGACACTGAAGCATCTTTGAATGCACCACCAAACTGCATTTTGCCGAGAGTGAGATGAGAGGATGGATATAATCTCAGGTCTGTACGTTAAGTAGCTGGAGCTGAGAGGAAATTAGCCTAGCTTAGCATAACGACTAGAAACAGGGGGAACCAACTAGCCTGGCTCCGTCCAAAGGTAACAAAGTCCACCTGCAAACACCTTTGTTTGTTTCCTTTAACAGCATGATTATTACATTTTTCTATATCCTGTGGACACTGTTTTATATGTAAAGGTGTTTTACATAAAGATCCACACAGTTTGACTTGGTTTGATTGATCAATGCCCACACGCCACCTGATTGGTTGTGTGTAATGTAAACAGTGCGTCAGCGTCAGTTGGCTACTTACTGGGTATTCTGATCTGGTGGTGGTTGAGAACAGTCAGAGTCTCCACCGCTTCAGTCTTACTGTCAAACTCCAACAGACCCGACAGAGTCTTAGAGCTGGCTGCAGCGATGAAGAGGAGGACGAAGAGGAGAGACAGACAGGAAGACGAAAGAGAAGACAGTAAATAAAAGTTGAATGATGGCTCCGTATTTCAGTCCTGATCACACTGCGGAGCCGAGCCGCGTGATTGGTTAGACTCACGTTTGGCGTCGAAGATCTTGAACTTGGTGAAGGCGGGAGCGCTGTGTTCAGTACAGAGCTGAGAAAGGAGGAGAGGTAGACTGTTTTTAACTCATCTGAACTAAAATAAGAACAATTAAAATAAGTCCAGGTTTTCAAGTTATTGATGCTTAAAGGACGAGTTCACAATTTTTCAAGTGTGTCTTAAGTTTATACTTCCACCGCAGCTCAACAGGAAACACAAAGAGGGAATTTGATGCTAAAAAGACTGTAAGTGTGTCAGATATCCACTTGATATGACTAACTCAGACTGATGAAGCCTCATATAAGCTTCACATCTACTCCTTTTAAGCAAGACTATGCCACACAATTTCTTTTACAAATGAAAAGTTTAATTCAGAAGCAATGACACATTGTTTATTATGTTGGCAAATGTTAGCTTATGCCAGCAGACTTTAGGTAAATATTTCAGTGGATAGATAACACATGACAGTAAATGTTTAGTGACCTTTACGTTCTTTATAGTAATGCAGCAGGGACTGTTTTGTGTTGAAAGGAACTGAAGAGAAAAACTGATTCTGTGAACATTTATGATCCATTTGAAGGTACTGCACAGTTTTTCTGTTGAGAAGCCAAAAATGAGCCAAAGCTCAGACATATCAGCATTTAAAACGATAACATTTGCCTTAATGCAGAGAAATAAGCAGAGAAAGAGAACTGTGATGATTCTCATCTCTAACGGCGTCCCACAGGGCTCCTAACTCGGTCCCTTCCCCTTCTCAGTTTACAACTCTTCAGAAAGCTTTCTCAGTCTCCAAACTCAACCCAACTAAACCCGACTATAATCTAATTTAGATGTGACCTCACCTTGTGCAGCTGGTGTTGGCTGAGGGTGGGCGGGGCGTTGTAGAAGTGCAGGACGGCGGCGGGCGGCTGGATGATGTTCCTGCCGCTCTGCGCGCTGCTGAAACGGTTATTTCTGGTCAGACTGAAGTCCTGGTAGCTGCTGCTGCCGTCCGGCAGCTCAAACACCTGACTGGGAATCACCGCCTGCTGCTTGGACACACTGAGGGGTAAAGAGAACCATGTAAACACAGAAAAATGGAACGAAAACAAACTTAGATTTATGATATTTTGTTGTACAGCATGACAAAAAAAACTATGAAAATGCAGGAGTTTGTTATGAAGCAACTAGGAGCATCTGACAATATCACATCATAGCTCAATATCTATATGTGTCGCTGTATTACAGTAATATTGGCTTTGGGTGTTTGCAGACATAAGACTCCACTGCTGTATGTGTACAAATAATAATGATAATTGTTGCAAAATTAGCCAATTTCTTTCCTTCAAATATTTTTTTCTTTTGTTCAGACCTTATTAAAACCAGATATATAGAAAAGTATTGAACTGGTAATTATTCTGCCTTGATACAAACTGGACTTGCATTTTCATGGAGTTTACATATTTCATGTTTTATGTGTTGTATGAACCATGTATGAACAAATGTTTGTTGAGTATTTTGTTGTAGCAGTAGAAGTTGAGGTTTTGTTCTCATGGTGGTGCTAAAGGAAAGGTGACAGTGGTCATTAAAATCTATTAAAACTAAGATCTTCCTAAATGTTGTCCGAGCATTAAAGCGCTTACCAAACATTCAGTTTCTTGCCGAACACCTTGATGCCGTTGAGGTGAGTCACAGCTCGGTCCACGGCGTATTCATCTCCCATCTCCACCAACGCCGTGCCGGGAACGCTCTTCATGAACTTCACCTGCAAACACAAACATCAGATCAGAGGTCGCAGCAGGTGACTCACAGCTCGTTGCTTTGGATGGAATTTGGATGTGAAAGTTGTGTTTTTTGAGGGATTATTTCCAGATGATTGACAGGTGGCAGACGATAACTCCACACAGCATTTATACACAAAAACAAAACACAAACTTAAAACACAGCAGTCGCTCTGAACTCTGAGGATGAGGAGGGACGACACACCTTCTCCACGTTGCCGTAGAGACAGAAGAGATTGAAGATGCGGCTGCAGTTCATCTGGACGGGATGCAGGCTGCTCACCATGGCAACGGAGCTGGAAGTGGCATGGCCCAGGAGGGAGGAGGAGGAGGATGAGGAGGAGGAGGAGGCGCTCTTGTGGTGGAGGAGCAGTGGATAGGAGATCATGTCCTGCACCTCCTGGCTGCTCCTCCTGTACCTGCTGTTCGTAGGCAGAGGCAGCAGGGGGCAGTGTGGGCCTGCAGACACAATGACACAGCTGGAGGAGAGGAGACAGACATGCTGGACGGACAGAAACAGACCAGACAGACAGACAGGCAGACGGTACCGTAGCCGTTGGATGGATGCTCTCCGAGGATGGCCTGACGCTGCCTCCCTTTACCCCGCTCTGCAACACACACACACACACACACACACACACACACACACACACACAGAGTTTTGGTTTGATGTTAGCAGGTTAGCAGAGTCACACCCAAATACAGGCAGAGCAGTGGGAGGTGAAACTGATAATCCTCCTCAGCAGGAAAATCTATTTTCAGCCTCCTTCAGCAGGCCGACTCTGCTTCACCTTCAAACCAGCTGCGTCACAGTCAGCAGTCAGGTTTACCTTCCAAATGTACGAGCACATTTTAATTGAATCTCCAGAAAATGTACAAAAGAAAATGTAGTGATTTTTTTTTCCAATTCACTCCTGTTGTGTGAATATTAGCAGACAAACAGCAGGTGGCGCTAATTTTACAGCTGGTGCTATTAAACCGTTGCAGAAGAAGAGGACACAACAAGATGACGTCATTAAAAAAAAAACAGCAATCAAAGCTCAAACGATGGAAAATGTGATGGAGGAGGTCGAAACCCGACTGTGGAGAAATTCATATATACAGAGATTTTGAGTATAATCAGTGTGAGGTCACATAACCTGATGTTCTCACTAGTGCGATGCCAGATTGGCTCCGGTTTCGATCGGTGGCAGATCGATCGATGCACCACTACAAGAATCAATACTGTTCATTGGGGCTGCGACAAATGAATATTTTCTTTATTGATTAATCTGCAGATTATTTTGTCAATTTGTTGTGTGTTTCTCGTTCCTCTTTAAATATCTTGTTTTGTTTTCTAACAAAATTTTAACAATTCTACAACAACACCAACTTCTACTGAAGTATCTACAAACCAGGTTTGTGTGTGTGTGTGTGTGTGTGTGTGTGTGTGTGTGTGTGTGTGTGTGTGTGTGGTGTGTGTGAGCAGTTATGAAAGGTGGTGTCCTACCTCGGTGCAGGAGGAAAGGTTTGGTGTAATCCCAGCTGGTGTTGTCGTTGCGGACGACGTTCAGTCTGTTGGGCTGCAGGGGGCGACAGAGCACAGCACCTCTGGGTGGGTCTGTGTGCGTGTGCATGAGTCTGAGAGTGTGTATGTGTGCATGCACGTGAGTGTGTGTTTATTGAGAGCACTGTTTGAAGGTTCAGAAGTTTAGTTTCAGTTAAGGGAGAGGGTGGGGATAGGTATGTCGACCAGGGTCCTCATAAGTATAGAAATACAATATGTGTGTGTGTGTGTGTGTGTGTGTGTGCGTGTGTGTTTACCCGAGCGTATTCGATCTTCAGCGTGCAGCAGCCGGCGTAGATGTCGGCTCCATTCAGAGCCAGCTTGGCCTTCTGAGCATCCCCCACTGACTCAAATGTTAACGAGCTCGTTAAGGAAGACTATCAACCAGCCAATCAGAGGAGAGAAACAAGTCCAACGAAATCCTCAACAAGATCTATTCTCAGATTCAGTAAATCTTATTTCCATCTTTAAAACTTTTACAGGTTTCAACAGATTCAGTTCTCTCAGTTTGTTTTATGTGCAGCAGCTCTACAGGAGTTAAATGAATGAATGAAGTGAGTCTCAGCTGATCTGTGAAACACTTTAAACACAAACACAGTCAGGATATTCCACCATGGCCTGGATGCCGCTGCGTTTGAAGATGACGATACGCTGGACGTTACTGACCGGGTTGCAGACGGTGTACAGAACATCCTGACGGAGAGAACACAGAGACGACTGACAAGCATGTCAAACAACAACAGCTATCAAATCCTATAAACGAGGTTCGTTATAGCTTAGAGAAGGTTGTTTTAGGGTTCAGGAGATTCAGGAAGTGGGCTCAACCCTTTCACTAACGCTCAGCTCTCAGTCCAACACTTAACACTTAAATAAGACTTTTAACACTGCGTCTTTCTTGCTGCTCTGTTGTTGTTGTTGTTATTGTTGTTGTTGTTGTCAGCAGTGGAAGAAGCACTGAGATCCTTCACTGCAGTAAAAGTACCAATACAGCAACGGGCCAACTACTTATTCTTTGAATTAAAACGTGCCAATTCGGGATAGGAGCTCTTGGTCACATCACCCAGCCCTACTTTATATACAGTTAGTCCAGTGGTTCCCAACCTAGGGGTCGGGCCCCTCCAAAGGGTCAGCAGATAAATCTGAGGGGTGGTGAGATGATTAATGGGAGAGGAAAGAAGAAAAAACAAAGTTCTGATACACAAATCTGTTTTCAGTTTTTGGACTTTTTCTCTAATCTTTGATTTTTGCTGAAATATTGGATCATCTGAACATTTATTGAAATGAAAGCATGTGAGAAGTTTAGAGGGAAAAATCACTATTTGGTGGAGCTGTTAACAACTCATAGACATGTGAAATGTGACCCCGACTACACACTGCTTTTTGTAAGACGTCAAAAGCCAAAAAGGTTGGAAACCACTGGTTTCATCTTTAACAATGTGTTGTATTTTAAAAGCTTGTTATATTATCCATTGTGTCAAATCTTCATCTGAAAAGTAACTAAAGCTGTCAAATAAATGTAGTGGAGTAGAAAGTACAATATTTCCCTCTGAAATGTAGAAAGTAGCATCACATGGAAATACTCAAGTAAAGTACAAATACACCAAAACTGTGCTAAAGTAAATGTACTTAGTTACTTTCCACCACTGGTTGTTGTTGTGTGTAACTTCTTTTTGCCAATTTGTTATCTATGTAAAGCCAGTTGAGGAAGTAGAAGGTTTGGATCCAAAAAGGTAAAAGACGTAATGAAAGTTCATAAACACAGAAAGAAGGTCCAGTGGCCCCAAAGTGCTCAGTGAAAACGTCATCGTTCTAGGCACATATGTGCCACTGGCCAAATACAACGTACTACGCTGTATAAATAAAACTAAATCAAGAACCAGTTTTCTGAAAACCACTCAACTTAATATAACTCCATCTGATGGAAGTGTGTTTGTCCATGTAATTACTGTAAATAAACAGTATGTATCATATTCATGGTAACTGTACAAGGTACTACGTTGTATTTGTCCAGGTCGGACCTCAGTTCATTCTCTGGTTCATTATCCGGCTTATTGTTAGCAACTGTTAAATTCACTCATTACGTACGCCTTGTAGTCGGGTCAGATTGAGGTCAGATCACGTTCCCACCAAACAAACCACTCCAGAGTTCACTTGTGACTGGACTGAGACCACTCCCTGTAAAGGGTCTCTGTGGTTATTTTAGTCTGCAGCCGAGTCAACTGCTGTGTTCAGATCTGCCCAAACAAATCGTACCGAGGAGAATCTGATGTAACCGGACTAAAAAGTACATGTGTTAAAACACCATGGAAGGATAGAAGACTCCAGGTGGAGTGGAGACGATTTTTAGATAAGATAGATGACTTTTTCAGAGAGAAAGATGGTTCTAGGGCTGGTAGAGAAGGTCTGACAGAGGAGGACCATGAAGGGTAAAGAAAGTTCAGGTAAAGGAGGATCAACTGAGCTAGAGGGAGTTTGTTCCACTAAAGGGAGGTGAGGTGGAGGAGGTTCTGCTGGACTTACGGTGGTGATGGGGTACAGCGGGTTCTGGATGGACAGCAGCAGAACCTTGTTTCCGCTGGTGGGGTCGTCTGCGTTGGTGGGCCTGGTGATCCTCTGGCTGGTGGAGAAGTTGAAGAAGGCCTGCTGCTCGGCGATGTAGACGGCCTCTTGGGTTCCACACGCCACGCAGCGCTCTGCGCTTTCCACGCTGTCAAACTCCACCAGGGCCTGCCGCTTAAACGGCATCATCATCACGTAGCTGCCGACAGAGTGGACAGGTGTGGAGGTGAGAGGAGGCGGGGCTTCACTCAGACACTCAGGTGGAAAGATGCTTTTTCTTTGTATAAGATGAGCTTCAGGTTGAAGCTGCTGTTAGTTTTGTTTATAGCGTTGGGTGAACTGTTTTTACAGTTTGGTATTTATATGACCTCTATTAAAACTATTAAAAACACATCATTGAGCCACATCGCTGCACTGGTTGACTAATAACTAAAGACTAATAACAGCGATCGCGTTTTAGTAGTTCTGTGTACATTGAGAAATTTATAATGTAACACAAAGTCCAGAGGTTATGATCTGCAGCACAACGAGTGAGCAAAGCTGTAAACAGAACTGCACATGCTCAGTAGCGTCTGCCTTACACAGAACTGCTCTCCAGAGACTGAAAACATGATGCTGTTATTAGTCTTTGGAGCCGTTTCTAAACAAACTAACGCGACCAAACTCTTGATGATGAAGGAACATGTGACCCAGAGCAGCGGTGTGACTCACTGACGTGTTTTTAATAAAGATATATCAGCTTTGATACAAACACAATACTTTTTAGTAGATCAGTTCATTGTTGGTTTGGATTCAAACATGAAGACAAATATAGAAAATCACCAGAAGTACACCTTTTTAAAAAATTTTTTAGTAAATATTTAGCTCACATGATGCTTTTTCCACCACAAACTAACTGACATATTGAAAACCTGATGCAGGTGTGTTCTGTACATAATGTGAATTTGGAGGCAACAGGGGCCCGACGGTAAATTTAGCCCCAAAACAATTTAATCTGGCCGAGCAAACTGCTTCAATCTCATCAAAATGAGTCAATCTAAAATTATATGAAACTGAGAAAAGCAACAAATGGATTGTTATTTTCAATCCATTCTCTAAATGTTGATTAATAAACTTTTTCAAGCGCAGTCTCTGATTGGCTGCAGCTTGGACTATATATATATATATATATAACTGAATTTATGATTCTATTAGTGATATGAAACTTGTTACGGTCGACAGAAACCTCATTCAGAGTATTCCCACCAAGTTTTCTTCCAAATTATCAATTTAGAGCAAAATGGCAACAATATTAAACCTGCAACAGGTTAGACTATAACTCAGTCAAACACTCTTCGGCTGAATGTAATGATATTAATACATTTTCCATAGACAGCAGATATATTTATGAGTCAGCATGAGAAATGTTACAAACACCAGTCACATTTCAGTCATGGTTCATGTAATCTTATGAATAAAGTTTCATACTTTTTGATCCTCTGGCTTCTTTTTAAACCTCACAGTTCTTCAACATATCATCACTACCATCAGGATTTTAGCAGCTATTTCAATGATTTGTTCAACACATTAAACAGATGTGATGAAACGGTCACTGTAATGACTGTTTTCAGCAAACGTGACACACCCACACACACACACACTCACACACACACTCACACTCACACACATACAGATTTAACAGATACTGCAGCAACCTGCAACAGTCTGACACTGTTAATGTTTCTATCACTGACATGAAACTGATACTGATGAGTCAGCCTGGTAGTCAGGAAACTATGATGTGATGATGATTTAATAAAACATCATTTGAAACAATAACTTATGAATCATAAAGCGGTTAGAGATTAAACTGTTTGACAGCAGTTCGACAGCCAGCAGCCACCTACAGACTCAACACTGCACATCACTAATCTCACTAATCGTGAGCTTGACCGTGGACTGTATATAAAGATGGATGACGCATCTCAACTTCCTGCCACTATGAAAAAGTGAAGCCAAAATATCTTGCAGTAGAGTTGGGCGGTGGGAAGACGACCCGTGGGACCCCCCCCCCCCCTCAGCTGTCCCGCCAAAGCCTCCAGGTACAGCGCCGGGTTGTGAGGCTAATTTGACATAGCGGCCAAACCGTGTAATTACAACGTCACGTGACGCTATTGGGCCCAAAAAGACTTTTTTGCATTGACTTACATTGTGAAAGAGACGTCCGTAAATCAGCGGATCATTTTTTTTGAGCATCACAACCCCCGCGACACGACTCACCTCACTATCGGAATTTGATCCGTTCGGTCCGATTACATTTCGAAAGCCTAAAAGAGCCGCACGATTGAACTGTTTTTTCCCCATTCAAGTTAGCCGGAGGGCTAAACCGGAAGTAGCAAGCGGAAGCCACTAGCGCGCTCGCTCTATGGGCCCAATGACAGAGATTTGAGAGCAGCTGTCACAGCTGTCAATCATGATGTCACACCACCACCATTAAAACTACATACACACAATGAAACAGTGGTGTAATAAAAGATCCTCCTGTGCTGCCTGCTGTTAGTGTTTTTATCTCTGTTATGTTTGTGTCTGCTGGAAGGATTTTGCTTTTGTGTGTAAAATGAGCTGCTGTCTTTTGGTAAAGTTCAACATGTGGACTCATTGTTGAACCGTGCGGGGAACCAATCATAAAAAAACAGTAAAGATACATGTAAGGACGTTATTTAAAGGTTAAGTGTTACCAGATGTTGCCGAACTTGTCGAGCGCCTCCACCAGGTCGGCCTCTACCACGGCGTCGCAGAGCCCTCGGACGTGGACGACTGGAGACGGGAGGATCCGGTGACTGTCCTCCACGCCGTCCTGCAGAGAGAGGACAGTAAAACACAAACTCAGACACTGAGGGGAAACTAAATGGATGAGGTGGAACTCTCTCTATCTACACTTTCACCGAAGCTTAAGTTCAGGCCATTAAATTATAATCATGATGGATCAGTGTGTCTGCAGTGATCAAACACGGAGTATTTCTCTATCAACCACAGACTGTATATAAAGCTGGATGTAGCGAGGTGTGATGTCATTCGTTGGTTTCATTGAGTTGCGGCTTCTGGTTGGCGCCATCTTTTCCATTTGGATCCAGGACCTTCCAGATAAGGCTTGCGGAGGAGTGTTGCCTTTCACGCTCTAAAAACACGTTCCGCTACCTCGGACCCAAGCTAACGTTAGCTTACTGGGAACACCGAGCACTGCACACTTGGATTTTTTGTCGATATCCGATATGCCAATATTTCCAACTCACTGTGGCCGATTGCCGATGCCAATACCGATATATACGCATATTTTTGGCTGGGGAGACTATTATGCAAGCATAGATTGTACTAAGTATGATCAAAAAAGACAATATATGAAGGAAAAATTTAGGAAGCCTTAAAACTTTAATGAACCTGCCAAGTGGGAGCAGCAGTAGAGTTTTCATTGAGTTCATTAGACAGACAGGATTAATGTGTAGGATTTAATCTCTGGTCCACACTCCGGAGCAGAAGGTGGCAAGAACAGAGTGGTACATCCTGTCAGCCGAGATGTTTCCTATCTGTGCAGCTGAACTTAGCAGCTCCTCTACGGACTGTTTCACCCTGATGGTCCCGGTGTTTCCTCCGCAGGCTCCACTTCACTCAGCTGCCCGTCAGACCCGCTGCCTCTTCCCGTTTTAACCTGAATAACTAACCGGTGCTCGGTACTCCGGTTGGATCCACCTGAAGAGCCGGGGCTAACGTTAGCTGGGAAGCTAGCGGAGTGTTATAGCCTCAGCATGACCAGAAGGAAGCACAGCCAGCTAGCCTCCCAGCTAACGTTAGCCTCAGTTCTGCATGTGGATCCAACCGGAGCACTGAGCCACAGTTTGTTATTGAAGTTAAAGTGGGAAGAAGCAGCGGGTCTGACGGGCAGCTGAGTTAAGTGGAGCCTGCGGAGGAAACACCGGGACCGTCAGGGAGAAACAGTCCGTGGGGGGAAGCACAGTCAGGCGGCGGAGGAGATAGCAACAAATCGACCTCTCATAATCGTCAGAAATGGCCGATGCCGATATTTCATTTGAGATCAACAACAGCAACTGGTTATTGATCTACACATGGCTAGAGAGTCGAGATGCGAGTGATCAACTGGCGGATCAGAGGTCAACATGAGCTCAGAGAACGATGAAGAGAACGAATCAGCTTTCTGAGGATCTGATGTCGTGTCAATTACAAATTTCCATCTCTCACATAAAGAAATGTGCAAAAGTTTTAGTCCCTTTAGATGTTTAGATTCTGCAGCAGGACAACGAGCACAAATGAAGAAGCATCTTCAGTCTCTGATCTCAACATCCATCAGTCAGTCAATCAAGTTTTATTTATATAGTGCTAAATCACAACAAAAGTCATCTCAAGGCACTTTTCACATAGAGCAGGTCGAGACCGAACTCTTTCATTTACAGAGACTCAACAATTCCCCCCATGAGCAGCACTCATGGAGGAAAAACTCTCCTTTAACGGGTAGAAACCTCAAGCAGAACCCGGCTCTTGGTGGGCGGCCATCTGCTTTGACCGGTTGGGTTGAGAGAGAGAAAGAGAGAGGGAAAGGAGGAGGGGGGGGGGACAGAATAACAACAATCATAACAATAACAACAAGTATAAGAAGCAATAACCAGGGAAGGATGCCAACAGGACCGTGAAGGCTCGGCCTGCATCCCAGGATTTCCTGCGAGATGAGAAAGCACAAAAAACTCCAGGAAACATCATGGAGTCAGTCTGAGATTAACATGAAGAGACAGAAGCAGCTGAAGAAGAAGATGCAGGAACAACCGACCTGCCGAGAACCTGAAACACTGAGAAGAACTGCTGCTGTTTTAAAGACCAATATTGATTATTTACTTTCTGCTGTTTACTCAACTTTGTTACTTTGTTACTTTTATTGTTAATTGATCAATAAAAACTATTCTACTACTACTATTTTAGTGGCTAAAACTTTTGCACAGTTCTGTATTTCAGAAGGTCATGACCCCCCCCCCACCTCCTCCCCACAGTATGGACTGTGAGCAGCACGTGTGACATGTATTTGTGACCCACGCTGTGAGCTGCTGGTGTTTCGACCACATAAAGATAGAAAGACTAGAGCACACACACACACACACACACACACACACACATTTACCTCTGACATAAAAAAAACAAGATCAAAGAAGTCAGGACAGGAAGCAGATAGTGATGAAAACATGAGACACACACAGAGACCTCCTGCCCCCCCCCCCCCCCCCCCCATCTCTCTCTTAACTTAACTCTCCACAGTGAAGCTAAAACTCTGGTTGGCTGCTTAGAATGAAACATGAGAGACGTTCAGACTTTAATACTACGACAGGACGGAGATTTGTTCAGTTTAGTTCTCCAATATTGTGGCAGAAGAAGTTTAGAGTAACGACGATAAGCTGAGATGAAACTGTATTGATCTCCAGTGGAGCATCAGAGTACAAAGAGGACTGTAGGTGAGAAAAAATCTTGCCGGTTATGTAAAAAAACCCAAAAAAGAACGTGTGAACCTGTTATTCTCAGGAAGAGGTTGAGCACGCATTGGGGTTTTTTTGCAGGCTGACCTGTTTTCTGCAGCAGGTCGAGGCTGCGGGTTCAGGCGTCTGCAGGAAACATGCTCTGATTGGCTATCAGCTGCCCGGCAGGCAGCAGCGGTGCAGAGGCGTCGACTTGTAGACAAACTCGATCTGACTCACAGCGTCTTTCACACATAGTTCCCAGTAAATTACTGGGAGAACACTTTGTCTTTGTTGCATCGCCGCAAACTAAAACCTTCAGTTTTAAAAAGCAGAAGATTGAATGAAGGTATCTTTAAAGGAGCCTGGTGGCTGATTAAATAAATTAAATATATTGAATTAAATAAATTCACTAAGAAACACTGATATTTTAATTTTAATGTAATTAATAATTTAAATCTAGTTCTCTGAAGCTCTTTGTATCTCTTATCTCTCAGAAGAAAGATAAATAGTTTCATACGCCGAGTAGTCGAGAGCTCACTCGACTGTGCCTACGCTTGGCTCGGTTACCATAGCAACGCCGAGCGGGAGGCAGGCGGATGTCGAGGAAGAGGAGGAGAGCTGTTACTGTTGTACTCAGTGAGTCGACAACAATGAAGCGGCACAGATTTTCATTTGTGTTGGGTAAAAGTGTGATATGGTTACCATGGTTACCAGCTGTTGTATCCATGTGACAGCATCAGGAAGAGGTGCAGCTCTAATCCGAACACACACACACACACACACACACACACATACACACAGATACACATACAGGGCCCAATCACCATGGAGACCAAGCCTCTGCCTTTTTGGTAAGTGTGTGTGTCTTTATTTGGCGTGTGTGTGGTGTGTGTGTGTGTTTGTGTGTTTGTGTGTGTGTGCTGCTTCCTTCCTGTCTGACTCTGTGACCTCAGCTCATCCTCTCCTCCTCCCTCTTCATCCCTCCCTCCTCCTCCCTCTGTCTTCCTCACCTCCTCTTCTTCTTCTCTTTCCTATCTGAAAGTGAGCATTAGCTCGGTCAGCAGCTGAGCTAACGAGGCTAACGAGGCTAACGAGGCTAACGAGGCAGCAGGATACATCATTTATAAAGCTCATCAACCCTCAGTCTGATTCACAGGAGAGAACAACACGATGAGACAATATTGTTTTTGTCTAAAGGAGTTCAGCAGATGCAGCACTAAACTCTGCGTGTGACCTCATTATACATTATAGACGTCGTCATTTTAACTTTTAAAGCAACGTTTTTTTGTGTGAAAACAACTTGCGTCTGCAGAGTGTTGGCAGGTGGTTTAACAGCCTGCTGCCCACAGAGAAAACACACAACCGCTACATCTCTTCTTCTTCTTCGTCCTCTTTTCAGTTGGAAAACAACAAAACTGCATCACAGCCAACATCCGGTGACGACAGAGACGAACCAAATCATTATTTTGTGACATCGTCTGATATTTTTCAGAATTCTGTTTCTGTTGTCAGACAACAGAACGTAGAAATATTTTCTGATCAGCTGAACTGAAACTATTACACATCACTGTAGGAAAATAAATACGCTTTGTGATGTGACAACGCTGTGGTTAAACTCGATGTTTTCTTCAGAAACAAGTAATGAACACAACAACAATATGTGTTAACGTCTGATGTTTTGTTGACTCCCTACGTGATGATTTATCTTTTCTCAGAGTCTTAACTGGTGGTGGTGGTGCTGCTGGCAGAAAGGTCATGGGGTCAGAACAATTGTGGAGATGTTTAGCTGTGGACACCTGGACAGACCAGGTCGACCTTCACCATCCAGTCATTATCTCTCCTGTCAGGGTCCAAAGTCCATCAGTGACGTCTGTAGCCAATCACAGACTTTCATCTGACTTCACTGTGAAGAATATATATATAATATATAATAGAGCTGCTGATATATAATGGATCAACAACATGAGATCAGATATTTAGGTGTAAAACAGATGAAACATTGTTCAGTATATTAACAGAAACATGATCCAGGCAGCGCTGCGCCGACTTCAGTTTGCAGTCAGGAAGGACTTTGTATTCAGGTTCAGTTTTTGACAAACAGACCTGCGGAGCTTCCTGTTTGATCTCGTCTCTCTATTGTAACGATAAAACCCTGAAAATCAAAGGTGCTTTGATGTCGGCTGATGTGCGGCGAGCGAGCGAGCGAAAACACGCCGTCGTTCTGAATAATCCACTGCGGCGGCAGGTGGTCGCCTCACTGAATATATAAATAATAATGTAAATGATGTGCAGACACATGAGATGAACTTTTAACTGGACGTCCAGTTCTTTTCATTAAGTTCTAGCAGCATCAGAGAGAGGGACAGGAAGTGGTTTAAACAGCTTCAATCTGACCAACAGGAAAAGCATCATCGTTTCATTATCTGTCTTCCCATGATGCTCTCTGTCTGCAGGAGGCCGACGACTGTTTGATCAGATGTCACTGAACTCTGACACATTCACACATAAAGACACGAGCCGCCTCCTTTTACACTGTCAAACCTGAGGTACGTCAGTATTTTCATTTCATGCTACTTTATACTTTTACTCAACTACATTTCAGAGGAAAAAGATTTAGTTACTGGATAATACAGATGACATTTTTACATAAAAAACATGTAATAATAGTTTAACATCCAACATGTTATTAAATATTAAACCAGTTGTTTCCAACGTTTCAGTCTTTTGTCCCTTGTAGAGCTGCAATGATTGGTTGATTAGTTGTCAACTCTTAAATTAATCTTTTTTTTTCAGAAAAAAATCCAGCTTCTTAAATATGAATATTTCCTGGTTACCTTAGTCCTAAAATAACACGTATTTACCATAGACTGTATATAAATATGGACGTAGTTACCGTGACGTCACTCGTTGGTTTCTGAAGAGCGGTTTTGAAGCTCAAAGCGAGCCGCTCCGGCCGTCGCCATCTTGGCAGTGCGTGACGCTGCCTAACTCCCAGCCAATCAAAAATGGGCAAAGAGGCGGGCCGAATGGCTGAAACAAGCCACCTAGCGGCTGGCGGACCTGTCACTCAAAGCAGCCATGTCCTTCATTATGCAGAACTTTACGGCTTAATAAAATTCTGCCAGATAATAATCTGAAGATGTCAAATTGGACTGTGGGAAATCATAACGGCATTTTTCACTATTTTATTTTGTTTAATGGACAAAATGATGAATCATGAAAATAATCTGCAGATTAGATGATAATGAAAATAACTGTTAGCTGCATCTCTTAACTTAAGCAAGTTACTGTGGGTTTTATCAACGTGTAAAAACAGTGGTGTGTACCTATTACTCTAGAAGGTGTTTGTATTTATTTGCTGTGTATTTTCCTCCTTTTCTGTCTGAACTGGTGACACTTGTCTCGTCTGAACTAACCTGGAGACCAACATGGCGTTCCTGTAGAGAGAAAACAGATGGCCTCGCTTCCTGTCCCTGCCAGAACCGCACAGAGACACCATATTGTCTCACCGAGCGGAGGAGCAGAACCCAGTGGGAAATAAAAAGGAACCAGAATAACATTTGAACAGCCCTCAGAAACATTCAAACATCTCCACAACATCCCAACAGCCACATTGAACCTCATTAAAGCAGCAGATACCTCATGTAACATCACACAGAGCCAAAAGAAACTCTGCAAAGTTCAACTGTGTAGTTTAATTGTTTGTTTGTCATATTCTGTCCAAACACTGGAACGAAGATGATGCAGATGTTCAGTGAGGAGATGCTGCTGCAGCAGTCACATGCAGTCTTTTGATACTACAGAGACTTTGGATGGAGTAAAAACTCCTGGACCCCTCGATAACAGGTGACTCAAATCCATTTCTTAAGAGAGCAGTTTAGCTCAATAAATGTCCTTTAAAAGCTACTGAAGAAACACTAGAACCTGTTCAAAACCACTGAGAGATACTGACGTGAGTCTGAAACCTATTAAAGCTTCTCAAAAGGTCAAATTAAAGAGCACGAGAACCTTCTGTGTCCTCACAAACATCAACAACTTCATAAAGCTGAGCAGCTTATCAGAAAGCTTTTATCTCATTTCTCAGTTTTGATGAGTTCAGTTTTCAGGTTATCAATAATAATAATTCTGTAAGTTTGAATTAAGAAAACCAGTAAAGTAAAGATTGATAACATATTTGAAATGCTGAAAACGTGCAGAGGCATCCTTCATTTTCACCTCTGCTCCGGTCACTTATATTTTCATTTCGCGGAAACTTGCCTCATTGTGATATTATAATGACACATATTGATTATTACAATATATCATATATAATATATGACTTTATATTCTCAGCAGAGTTGATATAAACCGTCCCACCTCCCGTCGGCTCCTCCGGCTGCTGCTCTCGGTGTGTCCGCTCCGCGCTGCCTCCTCTCCGGCGGAGTTCTCCTCCTCCTCCTCCCCGTCCTCCAGCTCCTCTCCGCCGGCCTGCTCCTCTGTCCGCAGCCGCTTGGCTGCCCGGTAGTATCCTCCTCCTCCTCCTCCTCCTCCTCCTCTTTCTTCTTTCTCCTCCATCACAGACGACGGACGCACAGAGGAAGATTTTGGGTGAAACGGAGGAAGAGACGAAGACACGTTTGTCTGCAGCTCCACAGATAGGAAAACACACAGACCTCCCACTCTGACACGATTTCAGAGCCGAGTGCATGAAGTAGACTGAAGGTCAAGGTCAACCTTATAATTGCTATATCTTCTTCTTCTTCCTCTTCTTCTATCTTTTAGGTCTATATTTTCGTAATAATAATAACAATTATAATAAGCAACTTTATTTACATAGCATTATTCATGCAAAAAATGCAACATAAAGTGGTTAACATAAAACCAAAGAATCATAGCATTTATGACAAAACAAAAACAAGGATGAATATAATCTTCTTTCAATGTATTATTGTTATTAATATTATTTATACAATCTTAATATATTTTTATTGTAGGCCCATTACTATTCATCACATTCAAAACTAAATTAAGACTAATTAGCACCACAATTTAACAAAATCCAGCAAATGAAAGTGTAGAGAGATAAAATATCCATTAAGATAAAGTAAAGTAAAATAAACACATCAGACATGAAACTTTGAGCTACATTAATAAAAGGCTTTTTTTAAAGATCAGTTTTAAGAAGGTGTCAGGTCTTCATTCAGGTGTTACCGAGTATTTGTTCATACTGTGGTTGTAATGAACACTGTAGGAGGCGACGTTACACTGTTAGTTTTATGTTGTTAAAAAACAAATATTAATTTATCAGTCTGATAAACCTCCAGAGAATCCATCTTTAACATCAGTTGACCCCGAGGTGACTGCACATGGGGTTTAGGTCAACAAACTTAAAGGGAAAGTTTGATATTTTATTTTTTTAGACTTCTTTCTTGCTAAGAGTCAGATGTTCAGACTGATTATATGCAAATATAGAAATATGTAATTATGAAGCTCCAGGCTGGAAACAGGGTGAAACAGCTAACCTGCCTCTGCCACCTACAAACATCTCTGAAGCTAAGTGTGAACCAGTTTATATCTCCTTGGTTTAATCTCAAGACAAATCAAAGAGTAAAAACAACAGTTGGTTTCTCTCAGGAAGCGCTAACTTCCTGCAGTCAAGAGAACATCCGTGTTGCTAAATTCAGATTTACACGTCACTAAGTTAAAACTAGTTGTTGCTAAATATTTACAGCCACCAACTGCAGGGGGAACTGTTGCTAAGCTAGCTGAAGCTAATGTTAGCATGCTAATATCTGAAAATAGTCGACATATCTGACACTTTACGTTCCACAGAAAAAAACTTTAAATTACTAAACCATTAACGTCAGACTACTGACAGTTAGCTTAGCATAATCTCACTGTGAACTGCATCAATACTGATTCTAATTAAACACGGATGTTTCCGCAGATACACAGACAAATAAAACAAGCACACACCGACATTCACAAATGATTCAGTTCACTTTATTTGATCTTTTTGCTCGGTCACTTTCCGTCTGACTCATTTCTGAAGTGTTAACTACATGAGACATTAATGAACTTTTAATGGTGCAACTGATTTTGTGAATCATTAGTTAGTAAAAGACTTTACACGCAGACTGACTGATCTTATCCAGTGTTACAGGATATGGCATTCACGTGGGACATGAAAAACCTGAATATTCATACACACTAAAAATCAAAAGTCAATATAGCAGTCAAAACACATCATCAGGTTAACTTCAACTATCTGTTATTTTGACCACTGGTGCCGCAATACAACCAGACTTTTTGTCCCCCCAATTTCAGGTGTTGTGAGTTGTAACGTTGTCAGTAAAGTTGTATAACTGTAAGTCTACTCTAACATGTTGGACCTGATGACTTAGACATGAACAAAGTGTTAAATAGCTTTTGCAGTGGGAGTAATTGGCCCACTCAGTACTTTGGAAATTAAGCCTACGGGGGACTAAACGTCGCTCTGCTGCAGTGCTGATTATTTATATATCACACTGACTGGTTGTCTGGTTGATTGGTTACAGTGTTTCAACAAACCTTTTAGCTGCTTGTTGGCGAACCACCACCGCTGCTACCATTTTGATCTGGAATCACCCTGATGAGAAGAAGGAATGCATTTCTTACCTTATTTCAGTTTTATGACAATGGCAGGCCAGGCAGAGATTGAAAGGAAGTTGATGTGGAAAAAGTTCAGTAGCCTATTACGTCATCAAAGCAGCATGTCGCCTCTGGTGCTGCTCGTTTTTAACCAGTGTTACACACAACAAGCTTTAGCTAAAAACTGTCACAGATTTATTGTTTCTTGTACAAGATGACGTGCAGATGACACTCAAAAGATACAAAAGTTATTAACAGTGAAGCAGAAAATACATATTTGGGTACAACTCCTTGATCAACAAGATGCCAACTGTGTGTCTTTCCTGCCTTTGACCCCTGCTGATTTGACATATTTGATCCTGTCTGAATGCAGCCCCTCCTGTTTTTGGCCCACCCACCTGAGAGCCCCCCCCCCCCTTACTACGCTGCCTTGATCCTGTATGCAAATGCCCTACCTCCTTACCTTTTGGTTACCAGTTGTTTGATCTTACGGTATAAAGTGTTTCCATCCCTTCTGCTCTGGGTCAGTCTACCGCATTGCCGGAACGCTATTAAATCACTTCCACCACAGCAAACTTTGAACAGGGACTTGAGCGATTTTCTTCAACAATAGTCAATAACAAAACTGTGACATGTACGTTTAAAAGAGAAGATTTTAACAAGCTTTAGTTTGGGTAAATAGCCCTGTATTCACCCAAACTGGGTAAAAGTTTGTTTCTGTACCGACTGAGTTTCAGAATGAACACAGTTTGGTGTCTGGAAGCTCCGTCTGATCACCACAAATAGAAAACTATCCTCTTTATTTATTGGTTTATTTATATTTGTTTTAATGATAAGTGGGAATGTTATATTCTATCATCTGTAATTGCTTGTTTTGATAAGTGCTATATAAATCAACTTTATTAGTTTTATTATTTTTATTATTATAAGAGTAAAAACACATGTCATGATCTTTCCCTTTCAGCGTGTTGATCATCATAACATCATTTATCCTCATATTGTTTGTTTTACTGACTGACTAGTATATAAGCTGAGTAGATGACACACCTGCACACATGGAAGCCACAGTATCCTGGTTTATTACAGCAGGATATAATATTTACATACACAACTCATAACCAGGATACTTGTGCGTCATGTAAACACACTTGCTGGTATCAATCTTTTCATCTAACTCTTGGCAAGCAGGACGATAAGCATATTTCCCAAAAATGTCAAACTATTCCCTTAAATCCCTCCAAAGGCTTTGTAGGGAAAGTGTTCTCACATCAGGCAGAAGAAGTGTGAAGCGATAAAAGAGGAAACAGACGAGGACAGACAGCTGTTTCCTGCTCATGAAGGTCACGTTACCACAGCGACAGAGACTTCACGCTGCGTCAGGAACACACTCACATCAAGGTCAACCCTCCAGGTTTAAGTGATGTTTTTTCATGTTTTAGCTCATTAAAACACAGAACAAGTATAAATGTTACAGTTCTGACTGTTTTGAGTTTGATAGTTTAAGTTCGGTTCTGTGAAAATCAACTTGCTGCAGATACTGACGACGATCCATCACAGTCAACATTTAGACAATGTTATTGTTTGTCAAAGTTGTTTAATCTTCCTGTGATGATGCAGATGCTTGGTGGTGCATTCAAGGACAATCCAACATCTGAGATTTCACAGTCAGCTTGGTTTGTGTTTCAGTGCAGCTGATCACTCATCATACAGGAGGTGCTGTCAGATGATGACGTCATTAAAAAAATGATCTGATGGAAAGTGCAGTGGTGGAAAGTAACTAAGTACATTTACTCAAGTACTGTACTTAAGTACAATTTTGAGGTACTTGTACTTTACTTGAGTATTTCCATGTGATGCTACTTTCTACATTTCAGAGGGAAATATTGTACTTTCTACTCCACTACATTTATTTGACAGCTTTAGTTACTTTTCAGATGCAGATTTGACACAATGGATAATATAACAAGCTTTTAAAATACAACACATTGTTAAAGATGAAACCAGTGGTTTCCAACCTTTTTGGTTTTTGACGTCTTACAAAAAGCAGTGTGTAGTCGGGGTCACATTTCACATGTCTATGAGTTGTTAACAGCTCCACCAAATAGTGATTTTTCCCTCTAAACTTCTCACATGCTTTCATTTCAATAAATGTTCAAATGATCCAATATTTCAGCAAAAATCAAAGATTAGAGAAAAAGTCCAAAAACTGAAAACAGATTTGTGTATCAGAACTTTGTTTTTTCTTCTTTCCTCTCCCATTAATCATCTCACCACCCCTCAGAGTTATCTGCTGACCCTTTGGAGGGGCCTGACCCCTAGGTTGGGAACCACTGGACTAAACTAGCTAACTGTATATAAAGTAGTGTAAACTAGCTCCACCTCCAGCAGCTACAACAGTAACATGCTGCTCTAACACTGATGCTTCACTATTAATAATCTAATGATGTCATATATAATAATATATCAGTCAGAGGGACCAAACCACTACTTTTACTGCAATACTTTAACTACATCAAGCTCATAATACTTATGTACTTTTACTGCAATACTTTAACTACATCAAGCTCATAATACTTATGTACTTTTACTGCAATACTTTAACTACATCAAGCTCATAATACTTATGTACTTTTACTGCAATACTTTAACTACATCAAGCTCATAATACTTATGTACTTTTACTGTAGCAGGACTGTTGCTTGTAATGGAATATTTTTACATTGCTGTATTGGTACTTTTACTGCAGTAAGGGATCTGAGTACTTCTTCCACCACTGACAACAACAACAACAACAACAGAACATCAGGAAAGACGCACTGTTAAAAGCAGAGAACAAATGCAGTAAAAGAGAATAAAAGACTGATTTTATCAGGGTTACAGTTACAGCTTAGTTAAAGTCTATGGACCTTTTTTTCCTTACAATGTGAGACATCATGTAAGAAATAAATCTTTGTATCTTTGGTTTCACTCTCAGCTGTTTTCTGTCAAATAGTCAAATATTTTCATTCATACAAAGATTCTCCCTCGAAAGTGAGATTTCACTTTTTAAAAACCTAATAATTACTGTTTGATATTGTTATTGATTATTGACCTGAAGATTAAAAAGGTTTATTATTCTAAAAACTGAAGTCATGCCTTATAAAGGTAATATGTTTTTGTTAATTTTATCTATTTACTTTTTAATTTATTACATTTTTGTTGTTGTTCCATGACTCCTGGTGTTTGTCTCTCTCCTGACTGGTTAGCAGTACAGTTCAATACTGAGTCCACATATTCAAAACTCTTCACACAGTCGACTACAGTATATGTAGTTTAATGGTTGATAGTGTATAAATGTGTATATTGTGTTTATATGTAGTTTAATGGTTGATAGTGTATAAATGTGTATATTGTGTTTATGTAGTTTAATGGTTGATAGTCTATAAATGTGTGTATTGTGTTTATGTAGTTTAATGGTTGATAGTCTATAAATGTGTATATAGTGTTTATGTAGTTTAATGGTTGATAGTGTATAAGTGTGTATATAGTGTAAATACAGTCAGATGTGTAGCTCTCTATAGAACGTACTACAGTGTATCTACAGGAACGAGTCATAGAAATGCAGCAGGAAGCTTTCGTCTTGTGTTTTGGTTGAATATCGATGTATTTCAGTATGAATACTTGTTAGTGTTTGAACATAAACTGAAGAGTTTGGAAGTGAGGATGTAAACATGTCAAATGTTTTATTGTTTGTTTGTGTTTGAGTGAGAAAAGTATTGAGGACATTTGAAGGCTGTAGTCACTGAATGCTTTCTGTGTGAAAACTATGCAAATGTGTCACAGTTTGATCCAGAATTGTTGCTGTTGAAGAGTTTGAACACGTGGACTCAGTATTGATCCCTGCAGGGAACCGATCAGAGACAAACAGTAATCAGAAAAAGCATGGATGGTGTCCTTGCATCTGCAGTGAGAAACCTGCAGGTGGCGACATTGTTATGTCTGAATACAACACACACACACACACACACACACACGCACACACACACACGCACACACACGCACACACACACACACACACACACACACACACACACACACACACACACACACACACACACACACACACACCGTATCAGATCATTGTCACTTTTGGGGACATTACATTAACTTACATTCATTTCCTGGAGACTAAACATAACCACTGACTCAAAAATCAGCATTTTCCCAGTTGGGATTTCAGATTCATCTGCAGCCACATTTACATTTTTTTCAGTCTTTTTTTTTTTTTTTTTTTTTTACAATAAAACATTCTTTTATGACTTTAATAAAAAATATGAACCTCTGGTTTCTATGACAACATGTACAAGCTTCAGTGACCTCTGACTCATGGTCTGAGTCACACTGCTGGAGGAGTGTTGGCTCTGGTCATGTAGCTCCAGGAATTTACTATAATGTTCTTTAAAAATAAAGAGAATTTAAGATAAACAGCGATATATAAAATATATTTGTGACTGCAGGGATGATGGAGGGAGCCTTACAGAGGTGAGTGTTCTGGAAATGAAAAAGCTTCATCATCAGACTATCTGCTTTTTAAAAGTGTTTAAAACTTTTAGAGTGTTTGCTGAATTGACTCTGTTACTTGTGTGTATTTTGTCCTTTAAAGAGCAGTGAAACAGGTAGTTCATACACATATTACACGTTTTAACTCACCTTTCTCTTCATAAACACACAAACAGCTCACATCAACTTCAAATAACAAGAAAAAATCCAAATCTCACAAAAATATATTTATTTCTACAGTCCATGTGTGTGTTTTGTTATTCTTCCTAACCCTCACTGATGAGACCATGCAACTACAATCACACAATGCGTTAAAAAATAACTAAATACTTGGTTCTCTAGACAATGCCGGTTTGGGTACTGGGATCCATACATCCATAACTATGACTCTCTCAAAACATTTCATTACTGCAGACGTTAAGGCTACAGGTCTGAAGTCGTTATTGGCAGAAAGGCTTTTAACTTTATGTCTTGTTTTGTTCACAACTCAAAGATGTTCAGTTTACTGTCACAGAGACTAAAGAAACCAGAAAATATTCACATTTAAGAAGCTGCAATCAGAGAATTGTCAAACATTGTCAAAACAGTTGTTGATTAATTTAATAATTGGCTACCAAATGATTAATCAAGTAATCAATGCAGCTCTAGAAATGATTCTGAGCACATATGTGTGATTTAGCAGCTGCTCACCTGTAAACAACAGAGAAATAAAAAACCAACATGATAAACAAAAGTCAACCAGAGAAACTGTGTTTCTCAAGTTTTAGTTTTCAGCTGACAGGACGACTGGGGCAGCTGGAGGAGTTTCACATGGATTATTTAGAGCTAATGACACATTTCAAGCACTTTAGTGAAGCCTTTGTCCAACAAATATCAGTCCATCAGTCCCAGACTTCCCAGCAGGCCGTGTGTTCATCTGCTGACCCCAGCGAGACGTCCTGAGAGTGACCGTCATTGTTCTCACTAATATCTCATCTGATGTTTATCTCTCGCATCTCTTCCTGTTCTTCTTGCTCGTGAAGCAGTCAGGTGGTAGACGTGTGTACTGCAGCTGTGTTTGGTAAGTTTTCACTCGATGAAAGTTCAGGCCTTCATCTCTCAGCAGGATTTCTGATATTCAGAGCTGCGTTTCTTTTTGAAGTCAGTGTTCACAGCAACTGTTCACTAACACGTTCACCACCACAACTTTATACAAAGGTAATTATAAAGATTAAACGTGTTCCACTGTCCCCCAAACTGCTGAACAAACAGTGGGGAAAGTAACTAAGTACATTTACTCAAGTACTTAAGTACAATTTTGAGGTATTTGTACTTTACTTTATACTTCCACTCCACTACAGGGAAATATTAAACTTTCTACTCTACTACTTTCAGATAAAGGATTTACATAAAATAACGTGATAAACTTATGAATATGCTGCATTATTAAAGATGAAACTAGATGTTTTCCAACCCTTTATTTTTGTTTCTCTTGTGTAAAATCAGTGTGTAGTTGTTTGCCAGAGAAACATTTCTCCTCTAAACTTCTCAAAAGGCTCAAAGATGTAAAAGCTCCTGATATTTCACAAAAAAAAACAGCAAAGATGAGAGAAAAGTCTGGAAGTTAATTAAAATGTACAGTTTCAAAACTGTTTGTCTTCTTTCCTACATTAATTATAATCTCACAGTCTCACAGTAACATGCTAAATCGAGGGAAACGGATGACAACAAAACCCTGTCCAACTCTGTTAGTGAAGGCGATTAGATGGCCGATATCTCTCACAGGATTCCTGGGAATGGCGCTCCGACACATTTTACTCACATTCCCAAACATGAACACAGACCATGTATTTCAGTTTGTTCTCTGTGTCCTCATGCCCGAACCTCAGCTGATGATTTACATTTTTACAAGTGTTTCTCTTTGGCATAAAATTTAATTTTAGTTTTATTTATACATCTTAACAGTTTTTACCTCATGACACAGATAGACTGTGGTTGTATTTCCTCCCGTTCACCCGCAGTGACCATCAGATTGTTTATTATGTTTATTACTGTTTATTATTTCCATTTCAAATTTATTTTTAAAAGATCTCCTCAATGTGTCTGAACACAGAGACTCAAGACTCTCCTTAGATAACATAACCAACATGTTAGTTTTATGTTCTGGACACTAAATTTAATTATTTCAACTTTGTGTCTTTTTTTCCCTCCCGTTTTACTTTATTGTCAGTAGGTCACACATCACACGTCAATAAAGCTGATAAAACACAAATCAGTTCACACAACGTTGTTTCTGGGAAATCAGACTTTCTGCTCAAAATACAACAATACCCATGAGCCTCAGCTGCCATTATTATGAGAAGAGGCAACCAATCAGAGTGATAGCAGATTTTTAAAAACTTTGTTGTTGTAGTTGAGAACAAAACCAAGTGATTTAAGCTGCAGATTGTAAAATCTGTTTTCTCAACATTGAAATGGTTTTAATTTAGTTTCTGATTGGATTTTTCCTGCTGAAGTGCACACTGGGAGTCATAGTTAACTTCTACTGAGAAGTTTTTATGTCCACGGTCTAGTAGTTATGACTTTTTACTTAAGAACCAGATATTTCCTAACACAGGAGTTCATCTTTAGTTCTGATGATTCAACCAGGAGAGTTTCATGTTGACCCAAACTGTAACTGAGAGCAGCCACAAACTGAAGCTACACAGCAGCTGATTCACTGAACTAAATTTTCAAATCCAAGCAGACAGAAATAAGCTAATTTTGAGCAGAAAAGTAGTTTTTACACACAAAATGTGTACTGTTGGAAAAATCACCTGTATTAACATCATATGCCAACACAGACTCAGTGTAAAAAATGATCTAGTGTGTAGTTACCCTTTAACTTTTCTCAAAGGTATGTTTAGACTGAAGGAACAGTGAGTTTTTACGTATAAGGTCAATATTAGACCCAAATGGACTTGAATTAGACGGTAGCAGCATACATTGAGGATGCCTGTTTGTATGATATATAAATATTTCAACTTGAGCCAAGAATTCCTGAAAGTTGGAGGATTTCGATCAGAGATCAGTTCTGAGATGAGTCAGAGGCTGATCTGTCCTCATACAGATGCAGCCTCAGTGACCCGTTTAAAACATCCAGCGTCACGCCTGAACAAACAACTGAAACAGCAAACAAACACGTGCATCTGTTGTGGTTATCAGGATAATCAGAAACAAAGTGTTTGTAATGGATTTAAGAAAGTTGTGGCCAACAAACTGCCATGACTGTGTGAAGCTTTCACTGTGAGGCTTTACATCATTATTTCTATCACAGTTTTCAGGTCTTCATTACACGCTGAGTAAAAGTCAAAGGTGGAAAACCACCTGAGTCTGTCCTCTACATTGAGAACAGATTCCTGCTGACTGTATTTCAGAAAAAAGGCTTCGCTGGAATCATGTTCTATTTGAAGAATTCATGTGAATTAGTTTCGAGTGCAGCTCAGTCTGTTGCAGCACAGACGCACAATAATAACACTTTACAAACCTAAAGGAACAATCCAAGTCATAGTCTGATGCTGCATGGTGTCAATTAAAAATCTTTTCAGCTGTGTAATGCTCAATATCATAACTACACCAGCTCCTGCTGAGGCTGTAAGAGTCATCACACACCAGAAAACCAAACTGCTGTATGGATGTTAAACAGAGACACAACTTGTCTTTACCTCTAATTAAAAGTTAGAGTAATGTACCGTTTTTCCTGAGGGGGGCGCCAGAGGAAAGAGCGTTTAAGTGATTACACCACAAACTGAATTCACTCGTCTAGGTGGATCCAGACCATAGATGTATTATTAGAGCTGCATAGGGCTGAGCTGTTCAGCCTTGTGGCCAGTTTTTCCCAGTGGTCACATGCAGCCCAAAAAGCATTTTCCCCATAGACCACCTACTGTAAAAGAGACATCTGTAAAACCGTTGACAGGACACCTCAAACTGCAAACAATGTCAGTCATGACTTTTCTATTATGAATTTTTGATCCATGGAGGTTTTATGTTTGTAAAACTTTCCTCAAGCTGAGAAAAGCTGTTTAAAAATCTCTGACTTCATCACAATGTAAAGTCTGTGGGCTGATTGAGAACTTGTGGCCGGCGGGAGAATCACCACTATACATATTCAGTGGGCCGCACAGCATGGAAACAAACCTGGACACTAAAAACTTTTTCTGGGGTATGCGCCAGCCGAACAATTCTTATTGGACTGAATGAGCCCATTTTCAGTTCGGTATCCAGCTCTTATAATACATCCATGGTCCAGACGCTTGCTGACACAATGACTACTCTCAGAGCTAGTTGATTAACTGCTGCAGTGCTAAGCCCAGGATGGAGCATCGATGCCCTTGCAAAATAGTGTTGGGGGCATGGACTAAAAAAATATGGACATAGTCACCATGACGTCATCCATTGGTTTGTGGACTGCAGATTTGAAGCCATCTTGGATTTGACTGACCTTTGGAGCCAGTAGTGACCATATGTGGACGGAGTGGATGGAGCTGCACATAGTGCTAGCTGCTAGCTTGGTTAGCACAGTGCTTTTAAATCTATGGTTAACAGTGATAATGCTAATACTAATTTATGCTAAGGAAAAACAGGCCGCATCAACGTTGTCACTGTGGTAGCGACTTGTCAATTTCAACGTAGCCACGCCCTAAAGCATACGCTGCTTTATAAATAGGACCATAATTTACAAAATGAACATCATGATGCATTGAAGAAGACTTGATACTTGCGATTGAGACCATAAACTCATTAGGAAACTGTTTACTGAGGTAATAAATTAAGTTAGAAGTAGGGTCATTTTCTCATAGACTTCCATACAATCGGACTTCTTTTTGCAGCCAGTGGAGTCGCCCCCTGCTGTTAGAATTTGCTCATCTGCATCTCAGCATGCAAAGCGCACTTGGCTACAGAAGCTGTTAAGCTCAAACTTGCAGAATGCGTCTTGTAGTCAGTCAGATGGAAGTCAGATCACATCTCAGTACGGTTGCTTGGTCTGCACCCAAGTTCAGACCCATTAGTTCAGGTGTGACCAAACCAATCTTACAAAGGGGGAAAATGCACCAGAGTCCCATTCAATGGGCCTAAAAAACTCAGGTGTGAAAACATGCTCAGATCCCACTTTTCAGGCTTAGCTCTACTCTGTCAGATGTGGTTCAGCTTTGATCACTCTCAGCTGGTCTTTGTCAGACTCAGCTGTGCTTTGAGTTTAATGCTAAAGTTAATGAGTTTTCTAGAGGTAAGTTTCCACAAATAGAACTCTTTTCTGATTCTGATCTCATTCATCATTTTGTGACGGTGCAGTTTCAAGCACTAACCATTTTTAGAAATGGTTCTCATGGAGCATTAAACTATGTTCCTAATTAGTTTTGTTGTCAGAAAGTCAAATCCTGCAGACTGACGATACACAGAGTTGGATGTGAAATCGGTCGTTTCTCGCTCTTCTTAAAAAGATCTCAGATGTCGGAGCATCCATGAATGCACCAACAAGTCCTCCAAATCCAACAATCTGTGGTTGGTTCATGGACTCCAAGACAACACATGGTTAAGGTTTTGTAACATCATAGTTTGGATTAAAATAATTATTGTTATGGTTAGGAACTATCATCGTCATGGTGACAATAATAACCATGGGGTTCAGGTTAGGGGATGATCGTGGTTGTATACAGGAAGTGAGCAGTGATCTCTGCTCTTAAAGTCGGATGTTTTGTTGACAACCTCCTCCCTTTGTGGATTTTGTCACTCCATAAGAACGTCACCCGATTTCCTCCTTTGCTCCGTCATCATTACTACACACTAGAGGGCGCTAACAGAGAATTTCATAACAGTTTCTGCTGTGTTATAAAAGAAAAGCAAAGTTTTCTGTGGTTTGTTGACTGTGGAGGCTTCAGGTCTCTGTAGATTTCACAGTTATGAAGTGAAACCATCAGCTGCCTGGAAGGAAGCACTTCAGTCAATCTGATGGTTCGCTTTGAAGACTGCTCAGCAGGAATGTTAGCTCATGCAAAACCATAATGAATAATAATAACCATAACCATAATGAATCAGTAACGTTGGCTGCATGGTTGTATGACTGATGTCATCATATTGTCACACCAACTTCTGAGAAGAACCCGATTTGTTCTACTGTAGGTCAGGTGGGAACAACGACACCAAGAAAACTGTCAGTCGCTTTCTGCATGAGCCAAATGTGACACAAGCCAATACAGGGAATCACTTATTGTCTTTCACACACACACACACACACACACACAGCTGTGTTTCAATCACTTCAGAGGACATTGCATTGACTTAAATTCATTTCTTAGAGACTTAATCTGACTTTAAACTTGGAGTCTTCACCCTAAAATTGATGATTGACTTTAAAAATAACTTTCTGGGGGCCAACTCCCCACATGTGACTGTGTAACAGATATATGTCCCCAAAACATGAGGAATACCTAGTACACACACACACACACACACACACACACTCTTTAGAGCACCTCCCTCTCTCTACAGTATGTTTCTCCCAAATTTGTGTGGTGCTGATTGTTGTCAGCAGCAGCCAGAGGAGCATTAGAGGACGAGTAGAGACGTTGGTGGATGATCTTCTGTTTGACTCAGACTGGAGACAGATTTTCACCATGAGGTTCGAGGAGATCCTGGATGATGTTGGTGGCTTCTCCAAGTTCCAGTTCCTGCTCCTGTTCATCCTGTGCCTCCCCCGTGCCATTCTCCCCCTCCACTTCCTCCTGCATAACTTTGTCTCTGCAACACCTTCTCACCACTGTGCCCTCGGGAGCCAGGAGGATGGTGGTGAGGGCCTGCTGAGCTCCGACCCCGAAGCGCTGGCCCTCAGGATCCCCCGTCAGGATGACGGCTCCTTCAGCTCCTGCAGGGTCTATGACCCGCCTCTGACCTCCAATCTCAGCCACAGAAACACTACAGCACCTTGTCCACATGGCTGGATATACGACCAATCACAGTTTAGTTCCACAACAGCCACTGAGGTAAGAGGACACAAAAAATTAAAGCTCCATTTATCATTGTGATAACACTTTATTTAAGGGTCCCTTATTTTCCGGTAATTCATAGAGAGGAGTTGAGATTTAATTTGGTGCTAATTATAGATGAGTTATAAAAAGAGTCACTTTTAGTTAATTACAGTTTTTTTCTGATTGGTTACCTGCATGGATCAATACTGAGTCTACATGTTAAAACTCTCCACGCAGTCGACACAACAGCAACAATTCTGGATCAAACTGTGACACATTTGCATAGTTTTCACACAGAAAGCATTCAGTGACTACAGCCTTCAAATGTCCTCAATACTTTTCTCACACAAACACAAACAAGCAACAAAACATTTGACATGTTTACATCCTCACTTCCAAACTCTTCAGTTTATGTTCAAACACTAACATGTATTCGTAAAAAGAAAGAAAAGAAAAATGTTCCAAAACTTTTCTTGAGCCTTCAACAGAGAAATCATTCTAAAAAATATGTTTCCAAATTAATTTTGAATAATGGAGAAGTATTGCTTACACAGACAGATATTTTAAATGAAATAGAAAATTATTTTGCTAAGATATTTTCATCACCTCTACTCAGCTCTCAAAACTTTCCCCTGCAAAACTATGAAAGTTAACTACTATGCAGAAACAGTCATGTGAGGGTTTGATTACAGAGGAGGAACTTTTTTCTGTTGTAATGTCCTTTAAACCAGGGAAAACACCTGGAGTAGATGGAATACCCACTGAGGTCCATCAAATTCTTTGATTTGGTTAATGAACCATTGCTTTATTGTTTCAATTTCTCCTACAGTTCTACTGGGTGTTTGTCTGATTGTCAGAAAGAAGGCCTTCTCTTCTTGTTACTCAAGCAGGAACCCAGGACCACTAACACTCCAGTGTTATGATGCTAAGATACTTGCTAAATGTAGACTGAAGAGTGTGCTAACAAGCATTATTCATCAAGATCAATCAGGATTTCTGAAGGGTCGTTACTGGGTTAATTTAGATTGTTGATTTGGAGAAAGCCTTTGATAAGGTTCGCTTAGATTTTATTTTTAAAGGTTAGACATTTTTAATGTTGGTAAATCTTTAATTAATTTGGCAAGTATTATATAATGACACTAGTTGTAGGATTATTAATAATGGTTATATTTCTAAGTCAGTGCCCTTATCAAGAGGAGTTAAACAAGGATGCCCCTTGTCATTATTTATAATTGCTATGGAAATTCTAGCCATTAAAGTGAGGTCTAACATGGACACACACGGAGGAACTTGAAGTTGGAAATATCCAAACAAAAAATGTCACTGTAAGCAGATGACACTAGTTTTCTGCTGAGTCCAAAACCTTCTTGTCTGCAAACTCTTCTTGAACTTTTGGAACTTTTTTCACAGTATTCTGGTTTGAAACCAAATTATGAAAAAAGTAACATCCTTAGGATTGGGGTACTGAAACATACAAATGACCAATTATCTGGACTGATGGGCCTGTTAATGTTTTAGGTATTGCAGTTCCAGAGAATTTAGAAGACCTTTGTACAATGAATTACACTAATAAGTTGAGAAAGATAGAAAAGAGTCTACAACCATGGAAGGGAAAAACATTAACACTCTTTGGGAAAATCTCCCTTGTTAATTTCTTGGTTGTACCACAATTTATTTATTCTTCTATGTCCCTCTCAACTCCAACATAGGCTTTCTTAAAGTTTTATGAACAGGATATTTTTGAATTTCTCTCGAGTAACAAACCAGAGAAAATCAAAAGAGGAGTATTTAATATTGTATTTCTGTGTTTTGACCCATCTGTCTCTCTGCAGTGGGATCTGGTCTGTGATGACAAAAAGCTGAATCAAGCTCTCGCTACCTACTTCTTCCTTGGGGTCACGTTTGGTGCCATTCTGTTCGGCCAGCTGTCTGACAAGTAAGTTCTTCCGGATTCATTACGTCATAGACAACTCACAGTCATGTGATGTTGAAGAGGAATAAATAAAGGTGTTGATCACCACTTACAATCAAATCTGTGATCTACAGCTTTACTAATAGTATGTGTGTTAAAGACGTAAGGCTGAGAAACAGCTTATAACAGAATGATCCACAGTCACGTTTATACTGTAAATTCTCATATAAAAGTCTGCATTCAAATAAAGAGCCAGATTAAAAATGTTGACATTATTACAACAGCTCTCATGATAAATTTATTAAGAAAATTTATTTAAAAAAAAAAAATAGTGGGTGTTTGGTATTTGTGCTGATTTTGAGTTGATCAGAATAGTTGTCGATCTACTAATCAATCTATCAATTAGAAGCTATAATAATAATAATTACACATTTTATTTATAGAGCACTTTTCAAGCAATAATCACAAACTTAGGAAATTCACAGGACATCAGCATTAAGAACAACTACAAAAAAGTAGAAAACAATAATTATTGTATATCATATTAGAGACAAAAAACAAAAACAGCAGAGTTCAACCATTGGTTTTTTAAGGATTTTTCATTGGCGGGCCGTTAACTGGTGCAATGGAAACACAGACATATATGTCTTGTTTATTTATAACTTTAGTTATAAGGTTGTATCTGCAGGCAAATGTCATTTCTCCATTAATAAAATAATGGTTAACAGCATATTTTAATACTCATTTGGTTAAAAAATGAATACACAAATATACAGACGGTTGACAAATTAAAGGAAAAACTGGTCCAGGTCTGAGTGCTGGGCCCCTACAGTGAGGGGGTCTGGGGGCTCTGTTATGCTGTGGGGGGCATTTTGCTGGCATGGTTTGGGTCCACTTGTCCCCTTAGAGGTGAAGGGTCACTGCTAATCAATATAAAGTAGTTGTGAGTGATCAGCTTTATCCTATGATGAAATATTTCTATCCTGATGGGAGTGGTCTCTTCCAGGATGACAATGAATGGTTTTAAATGATGTGAATCATATGTTATGACCTTCACAGTCACCAGATCTCAACCCAGCTGAACACCTATGAGAGATTTAGGATTGACGTGTTAGACAGCGCTCTGCACCACCATCATCACAACACCACATGAGGGAATATTTTTTTGAAAAATTGTGTTCAACCCTCCAGAAGAGTTCAGAGACTGCAGAATCAATAACAAGGCCCTCCATGACTGTGTATTGTTTTGTTTATGTCTCTTGTTTGTTTTTATTTTGTTATTTACTGTATTTATATAAATTTGACCGTTTATTTTCCCACAGATGATTACAAATCACATGTTAGATCAGGCTGCTGTGTTTGGCGTCACATGTGCCTCTGAGCAAGGCAGCTGATTCACCTCATTCATTCAAACCAGCAGCTTTTGTTCAGTAACAAAGTCAGCTGTTGCTGACAGAAATGTGTGTGTGTGTGTGTGTGTGTGTGTCATAGGTCATTTGGGGACAAATTTCAGACTAAAGACTGGTTAACTGAGGATGGTTTGTCCAACTGGGGACAACAGCCGTGTCCCCAATTGGGAAAAAGATGGTTTTTGGGCCAGTGGTTATGGTTAGGGTCAGGGTAAATCTCCAGGAAATTAATGTAAGTCTATGTAATGTCCCCAAAAGTGTGTTTGTGTGTGTGTGAGAGAGAGAGATACAATCGTGCAGACAGTGCTCTTGTTTGATAATCAATGACATGACTATATTAGGTCATTGACATTTTGGGCTTGTTTAATATAGACTCATGTGGTCACACACACACACACACATCACACGCACACACACACAGTAACAACAATAATACATCTCTTGCTGCGACTCCTCTGATGTCGTGGCGTTTTGGTGTTTTTGGCTCCAGACAACACGATGACTCTGAATATCGAGTATTTACAACCTGTTGCTTAATCATTCAGAGCAGTTTAAACACTGTCTTCACAATAAAAGCCAATATAGAAATCAAGAACAGTCATATTTTTACTGTTTTTCATTTTTCAGAGCTCCTGATGGATTTTATATAAATGATGAAACTTACACTTATTACAATTTTTAATAAACTGTGGGACAGAACAAAAAACAACAGCTCATTATATTATGAGACAGTTGAGTAATGACCATAACTGAGGTATTCACAGAAAAATACACAGATTTTCAAACCCAGCAGCAGATTCAAACAATCTCAACAGTTGTAGAGATGCTGCCTGCAAGTCAAAAGTCAGGGCATCAACCTGCTCTGACCGCTTCGTTTTGCAAAGTTTTTTTCTTTCCTGACGATATGACGTCAGCTTGTCACATGTCCATAAAGGTTTGTACATTCAGTAATCTTTGTTGCTAAGGTGGTTGCTAAGGTGTTTCCATGTGTTGTTCACATTTGAAAATTTGACATTTGGAGTAAAGAAGGAGAAAAAGAAGTAAAATCCTGCTACTATAGTTTGTTTACGTAGCCTCCGGAGCCGGAGGAAGCTTCCTGAAGCTGACCAATCAGAACAGAGTGAGCTCATCAGGAGGCGGGGCCTTAAAGAGACAGGAGATAAAACGGCCTGTTTCAGACAGAGGCTGAACTGAGGGGCTGCATAAAGGACCAGTAGAAAATAAATAAGGAGTTTCTAACTGGAAATCATGCAAAGATATTCCAGTAGAGCCCCAGAATATAAATATATATCTTTGTACTGCTGCCAGACTGTTCACTGAGTCACAAAAGCCTTTGACAACATCTCTCCACATTAACATCTGCTTTGGAGCATATTTCAACTGTAAAAATCAGAAAAAAACATGTGCACTAACATGTAAGTGTCACTTGTAGTAGCTGGTTGAGGTGCAACTAATTTTAACTTCTTTACACCATTTAATTTATAATAACGCATCATATTTAATAAACTGATCACATGCTTTGTATGTAAAATCTGCAAAGTAACTAGTAAAAATACAGTAGCTATTTAGTAAATATAGTGGAAATACCTCAAAATCGCACTTAAATAAAGCACCTGAGTAAATGTACTTTGGTTGCAGGTTTGGTCGTAAGTCGATGCTTCTGGTGGCCTTAATCACTGCCACCATGCTGAGCGTCATCTCCGCCTTCTCTACCACCTACGTCATGTTCGCTGTCTCCAGAGCGCTCTGCGGCGTCGCCCTCAGCGGCCTCTCCATCATCGGCGTGGTCCTCGGTAAGAAATCAGCGACACATTTAACACAAAACCACATTCACTTCAGGCTCGTGTCTCCCTAGCATAAACACTTCTGACAAGGGCAACATGATGGATTTTTATTTAATATGCAGTAGTGAATAAAACTGCAAAATTAATCTCTACAATATAAAGTTGGAATGTAGATCATAAGTCACAACTTAACTATGCTGCTATGATAACAAACAAGTCATATAATGCTTATTTGGTGAGGTGATCATATTTATTTGTTCATTGCTATTCTTCCTATTTAAAGACATTAAAGGACCAGTGTGTAGGATTAATTGGCCACCCCCCCCCCCCCCCCCCCCCATGGAGAAACTTCCATATGAGTCACGTCTGCATCTGCTTCACAGTAAAAGCTCTCTAAAAGCATGACAGTGTTATTGGAGGCTTTATTGTGAAACAGTTGGAGTTAGCTGGCTGCTTAATTTAAATAATGGTCAAAATATATAATTGTACGTATATATTTGTCAGCAGGACAAAAACAGGATAATACTGTATGAAAGCTGGATATGTAGATTATTGTTATCTGTCAGACAGCTGCTGTGATCTGTGGATTTTCAGGGTCTAAACCTGCAGCATCAGAGAACCGAATGGTATAAATCTGTCTCTTATGTCTGCTGCTGTTACCTGCTCAGGTATCGAGTGGACAGACGTGAAGCACCGGACCTTCACTGGGACTGTCATGAGTCTGTCATGGAGCGTGGGGAACATGGTTCTGGCCCTGCTGGCCTACTTCATACGAGACTGGAGACACCTGACGCTGGCGGTGACGGCGCCATGTATCGCTGCCATCATCTCCTGGTGGTGAGGTGGATGTTAGAGCGAGCTGTGGTCAGCAGATATCTTTGTGTCTCTGTGTGTTGATGTGTGTCCATCTGTGTTCAGGTGGCTGCCTGAGTCGGCCCGCTGGCTGCTGGCCAACGGCAGAGTGGAGGAGGCCAAAAAGTATCTGCTTCAGTGCGCAAAGATGAACGGGAGGAAAGAAAACACAGCCAAGCTGGACACTGAGGTACAACTGTTTGTTGTCTGTATGAGCTGATTGGTGGGAAATGAGTTTCCTCATTGGAGATTAATAAACATCCAGCATTAACACAAGTTACTGATGAGCTAAATCTAAAATCCATATTTCTGTCTCGCTGGTCCAACAGGAAGTTAAAGGAAGAGTTTCACTGATGCTTGAAAAATAGCAAAATGGCAGCATCTGGAATTGTTTAGTGAATTATTTACATGAAGTAAATATCGTACAGTTAATGTAGTTGTGTTTTCTGGTTTTGCGGTTGTGTTTTGTTATTTTTTGTTGTGTTTTGTTATTTGTTGTTTTGTTTTCCTATTTGCCGTTGTGATTTGCACTTCAGGGCCACCGTAGACTTCTTACTGACAGATGTCTACAACAGAGGACAGAAGAAATGAAAGCCTGTCTCAGTGTAAACCTGCATCACTGACAGCGTAGAAACACTCAGCTCGTTTGTTGACATGATGAATCTAACATGATGCAGTAGCTGCAGCTGAAGTCTCAGTTCTTGGCTGTGTTTCTGTTTCAGACTCTGGGGAAGGTGACGGTGTCCGAGGTGGCTGAGAAGACTCACTCCTATCTGGATCTGGTGAAAACGCCCCAGCTGAGGAAGATCACCCTCATCTCTGGACTCTTCTGGTAGTGAATCGTCTTCTCACCTTTGACATGAAGAAGTAGCCAAGGAGCTACTGTGTGTTGATACCAGCCGTGTTGCTGTACCTGCAGGTTTTCCGTGGCCTTCCTGTACTACGGGATCAGCTTCAAGATCTCAGGTTTTGGCGTCAGCATCTATCTCACGCAGTTCATCTACGGAGCCATCGAAGCTCCCGCCAAAATCCTGACCTTCTTCGTGTTGGATTGGATTGGGCGACGGAACGGCCAGGCATGGTTTCTGATCACAACCGGAGCCCTGATTGGAATAAACACAGCCATTCCTTTTGGTGACATCATCATTCACAAACACATAAATTCATCAGAAAGATAGAGGATGATCTGTTCTTGTAGCGGTTTCAGTCTGTTTCAAGACATGAAATCTGATGATAATCTCATGATAATCTACTTCTTTTTCAGAGTTCTCCAACCTGCGCACGTGCATCGCTGTGTTGGCGAAGGGTTTCTCTGAGGCAGCGTTCACCACGGCGTTCCTCTACTCGGCCGAACTTTACCCGACCATCCTCAGGTAAAACTCCCAACCTGAAACCAGGAGGGTCAGGTGTCGTCACAAAGAACAACTAGACAGCCAGTGTTTAAAAAAAAACAACAATATTTATTTACAATAAAATGCTGAGTATTAGGGATGCACGATATTATCAGCACGTCATCGGTATCGGCCGATAAAAGCTGAAATATCGGCATCGGCAAATGCTGCCGATTACGAGAGGTAATATATGTCGCCTTCCCCTCCACCGCCTGACTCAATGGACTATGTTACCCTGACGGTCCTGGTGCTTCCTCCGCAGGCTCCACTTCACTGAGCTGCCTGTCAGACCAGCTGCCCGTGATTCCCTTCGATCATGCTGTGGCTAACGCTCCGCTAGCCTCCCAGCTAACGTTAGCCCCGGCTCTCCAGGTGGATCTAATGGGAGCAACGAGCCCCCGGTTTGTTATTCAGGTTAAAGTGGGAAGAAGCAGCGGGTCTGACGGGCAGCTGAGTGAAGTGCTGCCTGCGGAGGAAACACCGGGACCGTCAGGGTGAAACAGTCTGTCAAGGAGCTGCTGTGATCAGCTGCACAGATAGGAAACACTTCGGCTGCCGGGATGTACCACTCTGTTTGGAAAAAAAAACCTTCTTCCTTTTGGTTTATAATGGCGGTTGGCAACCAGCGTATTAGGTGCATTACCGCCACCAGAGATTAAATCCTACATTAATCCTGTCTGTCTAATAAACTCTACTGCTCCTCCCACTTGGCAGCTTCATTAAAGTTTTAATGCTGAGCTCCTGAACTCCAGTCTCCCTAAGTTCTTCCTTCATATATTGTCTTTCTTGATCATAGTATAATCTATGCTTGCACACAAAATAGCCTCCTCAGCCAGCTGGAAAAAATATGTGCATATATCGGTATCGGCAATCGGCCACAATGACTCGGAAATATTGGCATATCGGATATTGGCAAAAAATCCAATATCGTGCATCCCTATTGAGTATTCCTTTATGCTTAGCTGTGTTTATGGGTGTTTTCTCATGAGTTGATCATACAAAACCAAACCTGACTGGCATAAACAGAAAGCTTCAACAACACATCTGCATGTCATTATTTGTTTCCTGTAACGTTTGATTATGATTATCACTTCAGCTGTTCTTAAACTGATGCCGGTGTCAAATTTTCACAATTATGGTTGGTAAAAATATCACAGTAAGAAGTATCATCACAATAGTCATCAGAGTTTCCTGAAGTTGCAGCTTTGTAGGACTCAGTTCAAACTGTAATGTGTGATGTTTACTAAACACTCTTAAGCCAGCTGCGCTTCAGTGGCTTGACGACTAATGTTAGTCCTGTCCAGAGTGGTGCAGTATTGCACATAAGTGATGAATAAGACAAACACAATGATGATGAAAACTTAAGTGTGAAAAACAAGCTTGTTTGTGGGGAACGCTGCATTAAAACTGAAGCTCCTGCTGCTGTTTTTGGACAGGCAGTGTGGTTTGGGCTACACTTCGTGTGTCTGCCGGATCGGGAGTTCTCTGGCTCCGTTGATCATACTGCTGGAGGACAGCTGGCTTCTTCTGCCGCCGCTGATCTTTGCTGGGACGGGGATCCTCAGCGGCAGCTTGGTCTTCCTGCTCCCAGAGACGCTCAATGTCCGTCTGCCTGAAAACATCTTGGATGTGGAGGAGGGAAGGTAAGGTATTTCTTTTTTACATTCATCTGTGAGAGATTCTAACTGCTTATTTTCTCCGCTCTGCCACGAGTCTCAGGTTTAACCCATGAAATACATGGAGTGGGCGGAGGCTGGAGGAGCCACGTCACGACATATGATTTATGTCGTACAGGAAGGAGTTTGTCCTTGAGGGGAAAGGTAAAGGTGTATAACATCTGACTTTAATGCAGGACATCAGAGTTCATGTCCTGTCAACTGTATCTTCTTCTAACATTAATCATTCTGATCACACAGATGTTGTACAAAGTGAGAATTTTAAAAATGTTGTCAGTCAATGTAATTGTGCCAAACGAGGTTTGATGTAACTTTGGACTGTTACAGTTACACAGTGTGTTGATCGCTCAGTGTATCTTGGCCCACAATAAAAAAACAAACAAAAAAACAAACAAATCTAAGAATTTTGATATCAAGATCGTTGCTGTGTTTAAAAATTAATATCTGTCGACTTATTGTTATTGGATTTTTAAAACTCCTAAACATTTATATCAGTATTAGCCTCAAAAATCCAGGCTCAGTCGAGCTTTAATCAAAACAAACACCCACAAACATAATCCGCTTTAATTTATCCTTAAAGGAACAATAATATTAAAAATCTCTACTCAGAGTCACTTCAGATGAGCTGAATTTATCTCCTCAGAGCTGAACTTATGTAAAAATTATTTTTGTGAACATTTGAATTTGTATTGTTAGAGAGAATTCCCCCTTCACTTCAATAGTTAGAATTTTATCACAGCAACATCTGGTGGACATCAGAGGAACTGCAGCTGCTTCATCCTCCACAACATCATGCAAAGAGTCAAACGTTACTTCTGTTAAAAGTTTTAGCTGCTTGAAGGTAAATTATTAACAAAAAAGACTAAATCTCTCTCTCTCTCTATGTTCAGACACAGGCAGAGTGATGCAAACGGAGATCTGAGGATGAGTTGAAAATGAATCCAACAGAAAGGACAACATGGCAGGATGAGCTGCTGTAACAGTTGCTGAGGATGGATCGGTGCTTCTACATTTAGGACAACAAAGCTGACGTTAAGCTTGTATTATTGAGACTGGTTTGAAAACCTTCGACTAGCTGCTGCTGATATTCAGCCGTCAGTCAGCTGTTTCAGACACCTGACGCTTCCTATAATATCTGCTGATGTCACATTAAGACCATACAAGTAAAATGTTGTGTGTCTTTGTTTTCTTTTGTCTTTTTCTGACTTTAAAAAAAACAACTTTTTACATCATAGAAATTCACTCCGTCACTGCAGTTTCTGATAAATCTGTCATTAAAGCCAGTCAATAACATCTTTTAAATCTCTTCTTAAAACAGACCTCTCCTGATTTTTATTATATCTTATTTCTGTTTTTAGTCCCTTTTAATGTTCTTTTCTTCTGTCTTACATCACTGGAATTGGTTTTGTCTGTTTTATCATAAAAATCTAATGATTTTATAATTTGTCAATGTTAATGAAACATTTTGTATCTTGAGTTTTGTTTTGAGTTCTCAATGAATAAAGATTATCATGATTATATAAATTATGATTATATAAAGTCAAATAAAAAAACAACATAATTCCCTTTTTTACACCAAATACAACATACAAACAAAATTTTAAAACAAAGACAAAGAAAGAGACATTTTCCTAAATAAAACTTTACTTTTATTGATGACTAAATGAATGTAAATTTACACCACAGACAGATGTTTGCATCCTGGTTAGTGGAGATCTTAAAACAGTCCCACAGTGTTCCTTCATGATAGATTCGTGGCTAAGAGCCATTTAAGGACCCAAAGTTACAGTTTTTTAATAAAACAACGATTCAAATGAAAGGTGTGAACGTGTCTCTGGTGGTTGTGAACCCACAGAGAGCTTTTTAGCCACATTTCCTGTCTGGTTCAGTCTCAGCAGTTTTGTCATAAACCAACAATAGCAAACAGCCAGCGGTGGAGACCAAACCAGAGCTAAAAGAGAGTGAATATTAGACTTACATTCACACACAACTCCAACGGGATGATCATGTTGCTGACATTGGTTGGATGTTGATGACAGCAGTTGTTAATTTTGCACAAAAACTTTGGTTTTCTTTAAATGATCATTCTGCTGATTTTCTACATTTGTCTTCATGTTCGGATCCAAACCAACTATGAACTGATCTACTAACAAGTATTGTGTGTTTATCAAAGCTGGTATATCTTATTCCTCTGTTGTTGTCCAGAAACTATTAAAACACATCTATGAGCCGCACCGCTGCACATGTTATTCATTCCTTAAGAGGCTTGTTTAGAAACGGCTCCAAAGAGTAAAAAATAGCAATAAGATAGAAACCCAACATGAAATAACCAAACCACAACCTCTTCGTCAACTTCACTTTGTACTGAAGTTCTTTGAGAAATTTATAATGTGGCACAAAGTCCAGAGGCTGTGATCTGCAGCACAACGAGCTAGTGAAGCTCTGCACATGCTCAGTAGCGTCTGCCTCACACAGAACTACTCTCCAGAGACTGAAAACATGATGCTGTTATTTGTCTTTGGAGCCGTTTCTAAACAAACTAACGTGACCAAACTCTTCATGATGAAGGAACATGTCACCCAATTATAGAAAACCAAAAATTATACTTTAAAAATGGAACAGCGTCACAATTATTCTAAATGGTGTCACATAAAATGTATATAAACACATAAATAACATGAATCACATGAAAACAGTATATTATAACTGGATCTGATTGGCTGGTTGGTGATGAAACCTTCACGTCTTCACTGTGCGGAGCGTCTTTCAATGCTGAAGGCAGTGCATCAGGAACTGATGGCCTCTCATTGCTTTCCAATCAGTTCCTGATGCAGTATCATCAACACCAGGAAGTCTGACACACACACATGCACAGATATGACTCAAAGTGCATGTACAAACAAACAATACAAACAATAAGTGTCCCAAAGTTGGTAAATTGTACAAAGCTTTAAATTGAAATCTCTTAACAAGGCAAAAAAAAAAAAGTCAGATATCAAAATGTTTTTAAAAAAAATGAAAACAGTGAAAATAGAGGCTTAGTGTGTTTAATGAGCTTTGATCTAAAAAAAACACGTCACAGCTGTGAGAGAGGAAGGTATACAAAAACTGAAAAATCATCAAGTGTTAAAAAGGATCAGTTCACCCAAATCACAAAAAACAAACTATTTATTCTTTATTATCATTACTAACACGTTTCCTCTTCCTCCCAGTGGAATGCTTTAGTTTTTACTGTGAAATAACCCTTTATTGTAGCTCAAACATTTAAATAAAAATGTAAAAATGAAATTTTAAGTCATCATGAACTCATTAAAGTGTGCAAAAAATAACCCAACTGAAACTGAATGAATGCTGTTTACTGACTTTATAATAATGACTGATGATGTTTTGTTTGGAAAATGAGACACATAAACTTTCAAAAACACAATAAAACCTCCTTTTGTAGATATTTTTAGATTTTTCAGTTTCAACGGCGCCCCCTTGAGGCTGTTCGGGTATAACGCGATGGTGCTGCGTTCAGGTGAACCGCAGCCGGTGCCGTGAGACGCTCAAACTCACAGTTGCCAGCTGAGATTAAACTGAATAACAGCTGTTTCCTGTAAACAAAACGTCCTCTGTCCATCTTTTACCTCAGCAAAAATACAAATACATTAAAAAATACTCCATTATAAGTAAAAGTCCTGTATTCCAAATGGCACTTCAGTTAAAGTACTGAAGTATGATCAGTATCAGCAGTACTTTAACAAGGTGTTCAATTTGTGTCAAATAAATGTAGTGAATAGCATAATATTTCCTTCTGAAATGTAGTGGAGTAGAATTATGAAGTAGAATAAAAGTGAAATACTCAAGTAAAACACAAGTATCTCAGTATTGTCCTACTTAAAGCTGGAATAGGTCATTTATCTTAGAAGCACTTTTGTTATATTTGTTGAAATTCTCTTCACATCTCGACAGTAATCAATAAATCAAATGTTCTGACAATAAAAATAAAAAAATCCAGTATCTGTGGTTGTCGCAGGTCTGTAATAAGTCTGTCTAATCATTTCATTCAGTCTGCATGAAATTGGATGTCCACCTGCGTGAACTCTGCTGCAACCATGTGCATGACCGGAAAAGCAACGTGTGATCATCGGGAAACTGAACAGCACACAATCTTATCATCAGTGCTGGAAGTGAACTCAGCTCCCAGAAAAGAAACATGATATCTCTCGATTTCGAGCAGGAAGACGGGACACTTCCAACAGGTGAGAGGCGGCCATCTTTACTGTTTACTGTGTACTGAAGGTAGATGTGCCTTGAGAGGAAGTTGTGTGTGTGTGTGTGTGTGTACGGCAGCTTTAAGTACCTGAGCAAATGTACTTAGTTATTTTTTTTTATCATTTTAGCATTTAAATCATTTCACTCACTGATAGCAGTAAATACAGACACACTCCTGCCACCAGGAGCCGCCAACAAGCCACCGTTACTTCCCACGGCTTCACTACACAGCAGTGGGTCTGTTATTGATCGGTAACAGTTATTGATCAGTGGAGCAGAGCGATCAGCAGAGCGACTGGATCATCTCTGCAGGTGATTGTGAGGAAACGTATGACGTCACAGTTGCCTGCAGAGATTAACAAGTCGACCTGAGGGGCTGGAAACACACACACACACAGTTGTTACCATGGAGGCGTCTGGTTTCTCATGGAGGCGGATGTCTGGAGGAGAGTGTACAGAAGGAGAGAGGAGGTCAGGTCAGAACATACTGAAACTTCATAACTCTTCATAACACCAGAAGAAAAACACCCACTTCCTGATTTAGCTCTGTCCTGTCCTTCACAATCACATAATTGCAGCTGCTGTGCAGATCCAACACATCTTTTTCTCACTCTAGGAACACATCCTACAAGCTCCAGTGCTGATGTTGTGAGCGGTTTTTGTAACAAACTTGGTAGCTGCAGCTGCACACTAATATTTCCAAGCAAATATCTTTTTCTGTCTGGTCTCAATATGAGGCCACTTTGTACAGGATTGTACATTTCTGGAAATTCAGACATTACAAGGAATTTCTGTCCATTTTACACTTCAAGCGGTGATTGACAGCAACTGGCTGCGCCCAAAAAGGTCACACAAAAACACGCTCTGACACACACACACACATAGGCCTGAGCACAGATGACATGTTGGATTTGTTCCGGCCTTCGGGCTCCGGGGGTTCTGGGAGCTCTAACGAGGCGAGACATGGACAGACAAAGCATCAATTAGAGCTGTGGGGTGTCGGGCAGCAGACAGTGGACACTGAACATGGACCCCCCTCAACTCCTCTATTGTCCCGCCGTTGAAAACAGAAAAATAAAGACAATGTGATTTGATTCTGCTGAAGTGCACTCTAAAAGCCCTCGCAGCCCTCTTCAAAAGCGTCGTCGTCTGCGGCCGGCAGATGTGTCTCTGCACGTCGACCCCTCGCTGTGCTCCAAATACACTTTTCATCCGACTGTTTCTGGTCAAACATCATAAACATACATCACAGCAGAAGTTTCACAAATGTCATGTTTCATCATCACTGAACCCTCAAAATGTAAATAACATGTTAAAGGACAAGTTCACAGTTTTTCAAGTGTGTCTTAAACCAACAGTCAGTGTTTTTCTTGCTGTAATCATTCCTCCTGTTCATACTGACCATTAGAAGATCCCTTCATAATGCATTTACAATGGAAGTGATGGGGGACAAAATCCACAGTCCTCCTTCTGTGCAAAAACGTTTTTAAAGTTTATCTGAAGCTAATATGAAGCTTCAGCATCCAAATGAGTCAAATCAAGTAGATATCTTTCAATGTTACAGTCTTTTTAGTGCCAAAGTCCCTCTTTTTGTTACTATACTTCCACCTGCAGCTCAACAGGGAAACACTGTCCGAGGAAACACAAAGAGGGAATTTGATGCTAAAAAGACTGTAAATGTGTCAGATATCCACTTGATATGACTAACTCAGACTGATGAAGCTGAATAGAAGCTTCACACAGACTTTTAAATGACTGTGTGGACACACTGTGGATTTTGGCCTCCATCACTTCCATTAAAAGCACATTTGAAGGATCTTTTAATATCCAGTATGAACAGGAGGAATGATTACAGCCAGGAAAACTTCTTTCACTGTTCATATGGCCACCTGACTGCTGATTTAAGACACACTGGAAACACTGGAAACCTGTCCAGTGCCCCCATCACTTAGATTGGAATCACATTAAGAATAAAAACAGACTTAAAGAACTGTGAACTCATCCTTTAACTGTACAAGAAGCATTTAATCTGTGCCATGTAGCAAACATAAGCAAGAAGCTTACGACATATATGAACTTTGTGAAAGATAACAGATAATAATCCACTTAATAATTATCAGGAGTCAGAGTTTTCCAATATTTTGTCCAGTAAATGATTAAAACTAAATATTAGAAACATTAAATAATCTATTGTCTTAACACAGATAAATAAAATATGAAAATAAATAGTTAATAATTGGTTTATAAGTCACTATAATGCATCTTTCAGCAGATGTAACATGTCTGGACACACAGATGTGTATAAACAGATACTGAATGACAATATATTAAAACACAGCTGCAATAATATAAAATCTGTCTTCATAGGAGAAGTTAGAATAAAAACATGTACATTAATAAAAATCTATCTGCTTGTAACTACATTATAATGTGTTATAAACATTTATTAACTCTTTATACACTGATTATAAATACTATAAAGAGGGACATAAGTCAAGTGTTTCCCATAAAATTACTACTTTGTGCCCTTTAAATTCTGCCCAGATATCCAACGTGCTGAGCACATGTCTCCATGTGTTAGTGTCTGAATATGAACAGCGGGAGAGTGAAGAGTTCTCCACAGTTACATCTAGTTTAAATATGCATCTGTAAAATGTTCATTCTAACATGCAGTTAAACATGTTGACAGGATTTTAACATTTCAGAACCTGAAAACAGAAGCAGACAGTTTCTCTGCAGACACGAGGAGCTGCCTTCGAAACACAAACTATGACCTGAACGACACAACGACGCTCATTATTACTCACTTATTCTCATCCAGACGGACAGAATTATACACATCTGTATTATTTTTAGGTTATTTAAAAAAAAAAAAAAAAAATTGCCTTACCTCGTTGATAAAAACACACACACACACACGCAGGCTGCCGGGCTGAGGAGAGCTGTGAGAGTCAGTACTGTAGCACCACACTGACCCCGACACACACACACACACACAGACACACACACACACACACACACACACACACACACCCTCCCTGCCTTCACCCTCAACTGTCTGCTCTCACTTGTGGAAAGTTTTCTCATGATTTTAATATTAAAACTTCCCGGGAATATTTCACTCTTTTCCCAGGATTCCCAGGATTTCTCACCGTATATACAAAAATTTTGATTTGAAAACCAGCAGATTTTAAAAACAGACATGTAGACAATGAATCATAAAATGACATGTATTGTGATTTCTTTCCGTTTTAGTAGAACAACAACTGCTACAGTTTAATTGTCATCTTGGACTGAAATGCATGTTCATGTGTGTTCTGCAGATTTTACTTGTTATTTGACATCCGTTCAACACATTTAACAGGTTTGGTGAGAAAGCCCCTGATGATACTGTGAATATCTGTCAGTTCATGAAAAGTTTCTGACTGGCTTTATGAGTTTCATGGCTTCATATGGATGTTGCTCGTGGATGGAGGAGGGCGGCGTGTTGACCACTTTAGTCATTAATTAACTGCCGTGTTGCAGGAAAAGGTTCAACATGTCAGTGTAGCCTTGATGTCGGTGTGTTTTTCTTATCAGGCAGCTGCCAGTCTTCCCACCTTCAAATGTCTGACTTGTGTTTTTCAGATGCAGCACCTGACGCCTTCCCACCAACGAAAACACGACGTGTCACCGCTGCAAAAAAAAGGAGCTGAACAGTCTTCCCTCAGAGTGAAGTTTCAATGGTCAGAAAAGCTGTAGATAATCTTTTACTGTATTCCTGTTACACTTGAGATCTAGTAATGTGTGGTTTTGAGGTTTTGAATAAGAACAGATAAACAGTTTCATGAAGACGCTAATGCTGTCCAACAACAAGACTGAGCAGTTTTGTTTGCAGTAGTTTTGCAGGTCTTTGGTCATAATCTAAAATATTGGATAAATTAACATTTAGACCAGATGATGGCGCTAAATGAAAAGTCAGAGGATCATCAACATTATTACACTTCATCCTGAGGGAAACATGAATATTGGTACAGAAGTCACAACAGAAGTCAGTGTGGACTAAACCGTGTTAACTTTGACACAAAATGCATTTGATGACATCTTTCAAACCTCATGAACTCTTTTCTCACTAAAATCCAAACCTCTGTGTATTTACACTTCATTTTACACATTTAAATACAATAAAATTTATAGTGAAAACATCACAATACACACAATTACTATAAATTGTAGATGTCTTCAGACCCAGGCTGTCTTCAGACAGTGCAAGAAGGAGATAAACATCACTTCCTTTGTTCACTGTTTTGCCTGCTGCTGGGGCTGCTGTGCGTAGGGGGTGCTATTCAGCCAGTTTGCATCACTGATGGAATATTGTCATGTAGACGTGTTCAGGCCGGGACTCTTATCAAACATGTCAAGTTTGGTGCAGTCTGGAGCATTTACAATAAAGTTATAGCAACTTCCTCTGTCACGGCGAAACATCAAATCTCAATGGTGTGAGGATGAGAATTTTCTGCAGGGTGAGACATGTCTGTCTCGCTCACACCTGTGGCATCAAAATGATGCAAGTTTTGGGCCCATTCACTTGAATTTCAATTAGTAAATTGAAAACTCTTGATGAGTTTGTGTGTAAAACAAATTATTTTCCTAATTTTCATCAAGTCTATTTTTAGGAAAGTAAAGACTTTTAACCCACATGGCCTGCTCAAAGTTTGATTGACATGTGACCTGTCAGGTGTGTTAAGTAACTGTCAGGTGTGTCCAGTAAGCTGGACACAGACAGCACTGTCTGAAAACAGCCCGGGTCTGAAGACATCTACATGATAGAAGCCCTTCAACTGCACCGCAGCCTGACATGTGCGGAGGTGCGAGGGCCCGTTCAACACTGCTCGCAGCTTTAATTGCTGGATGATTTCTATGAAAGGCTTGCAGGTGAGGAAAGGAGGCAAGAGATGACATGAAGAGGATATAAGATGTGATGTGTTTGGATGTATAGTGAACATACAGGTGTACACATTTGTTTTGTGTTATATTACTGGAATCATTTTAGTTCAGGAAAATAATGAGAGTATGTCTACAAATATTCAAAATAATGACTTAAATGACAAGAGCAATGTAGTGCAAACAAACATATTATAGTATCAATATCATCACTTGGACACAAAAATCAGTTAACATGCTGATTAAATGAATCTCTGCTGGACAAACCTGATTTTTCTGGTCATGTAGACACATAAGCAGGTTTCTAACAGGGTTTGTAGAGATGAGCATGTGCAGACAGGGAGAGTATCTGCAGCTCCGTGTCCTTCTACTGACGACATGAAAACACAGATTAGAGGTTTCCAAAAATGAGGTGCAACAGTTTTCATTAATACCATGTTCAGTAAGTGCTCTTCATTCTTAGACAGACTGCCTCTTGGTTCCTCACACAGATTTTCTTTATTTTTATTCCTCTTGTTGCTGTTTTCTTCGCTTTTAACACAAAACCTTTATTGTACTCTGAATTGTGTGAATAGCACCAGCATTTTTAATGTTTTCAATCATCTGATTGTGTTTTTGTTGTTATGTTTTATGTATTTTTATGCTGCAGAAATAATTTCATCCTGTTGGACAATAAAGATCTGAAGTGACAGTGACACTTAACTGTCCTCTTCACTATGAGTACTTCTACTTTGGATACTGGAGTACATTTTACTGTCAACACTTGTTCACTTCAACCTCAGTAAACATTTGAATGCAGGACTTTAACTTGTGATGGAGGATGTTTCCACTTTTCTGTTTCCATGGTTACTGAGATGAAGGACATGAATATGGCGCCTCCTGGTGGCTGATAGCAGCACTGCAACAAACAAACAGGTGAACGAAAGTGTTCCCTGTGCTCACTGTGACATTTGATAATCAGATCCATCAGAACATTGATCAGCTGATAATTAGGACTCGTCAGGACTTTAACAGAGAAGACAGAGAAGATCTTTATCACAGAAACACATTGACCCTTGTTCATGTGATAACTACTCCAAATGACACAAAACCTCATAAAGTCATTTAATACCTGTTAATGTCATGTGACAATAAAGTCACAGTACTTATTACTGATAATGTGTTATAAAATTATTCTATTCTTTATTCTTAACATGTTGTTGTCACAACCTTATAGTTTACTGATCACTGTGGTATTGATCTCCTTATGGTCAGTAATGATCAGTGTTCGTGCTTCTTCATGTTGTTCAGACAGGTTTTCTTTGTTTATGTGGTGACTCGTCACCCTGCCGGTGTTCAGTGGTCATTTACGCAACTTCTGTTCTTCAGTATTTCTGTATTATTATTATTATTACATGTATCGTTCATACTGTTTTATACTGTGAACTTTTACACATTCAATGTCTTAGACAATTCATAAGCTCTTTACACTTAGAATATATTTTTACTGCATTTATGATATTTCACATTGCAATTGTAAGATTTTATTTATATACTTATATCACCCATCTTTTGTGGTTCTGGTATTTTTCTCTTTACTTCTATTTTTTGACTGTTATGTAATACAACACCAAGGCAAATTCCTTGTATGTGTAAACCTACTTGGCAATAAATCTGTTCATGTGTCTGACTCTGAGATTTAATTGATAGTGGCTGGAGATATTTTGATGAATCCAATTTTACATTCAATGTCAGACAAACTCATAAAAACTAAATATCAACTGTTTAAATGCAGTGAAAACTCAGATGAGCTCCAGTTGAAGAGGAAACAAGGTGGTTTAATATGTTTGTAAAAATCTTGAGTTAACTTTTACTTGATGTTAGCAAGCCTGATTTGTTGTTAGTAAAGTAAAAAAAGCAAGTAAAGTAAGTTACGGCCCTTTGGAGGTAACGTTACACCAAGTTAACAGCTAGAAGCAGCTAACTAGTTAATATTGGTCCTGGTTGGATGGTTTATTCTAAACTCACTGTATAAGGGTGTAGAGGAAGATGTTGACGTTACATCTGCATTTCTTCATCAATTACAGTAAGTAATTATATAATTAATGGTGAAACATTCAATGTCTTGGACAATTCATAAGACAATTCATAAGCATGTACACTTAAACCTCTGCAGATGATCCAGAATGTGGCGGCGCGTCTGGTCTTCAATCAGCCCAAAACAGCACATGTCACCCCACTGTTGATTTCCCTCCACTGGCTCCCAGTTGCTGCCCGCACCAAATTCAAAACCCTGACACTTGCTCACAAAATAGCAACTAAAATGGCTCCTGCCTACCTGAACTCCCTCATTCAGGTCTACACTCCCTTTTCTCCTCTGTAGTTCCCCGGTAGTAAAAACGAGTTACCAAACTCTGTTCGATCTGTAGAGTCCCTCTCAATCTTTAAGAAAAGACTAAAGACCCAGAGAACATCTATGCACGTGATGAACTGTACACTGTAAAAAAAAAAATCGTAAAAAAATAGTAAAAAGTCTGGCAACAAAAGTTGCCAAACACTTCCCATCAAATAACAGCAAAAAACCTTTAGTTATTCTACAGAGATTTATTTTGAAAATACGGATATTTACTTTGGACATTGTCTACATTTTTACAGTCCAACCATTATAAAATAAAAAGAAAATCTCATTATAAAACATTGCTAGAATGAAAAAGATGAAAAAGATTGCAGAACTACCTTAAAATTACCTAATTTAAATGAAGACTCTTGTTTTCATACAGTGCTCTTTGGTAAATTCATAGGATTATCCAATCCATCCACAAGAACTCCCCATCAAAGTACAGATTTCTGGATGTAAAACACAGAAAAATTATGTAAAATTACATTCAAATCACCCTCCTTTAACACCCATTAATGGTATCTTGAGAGCTTTAAGCTTTTATTTTATGTGATTATCCAGTCTGTTTACAGTAGATCCCTGGTAAATGTTGGTTTTATACTGTACAAAAAAATAAGATCATGTGATAATAGTTTACAAAAACATAATTTTAATAATCATTACTTTATATAAACATTATTTGACAGTAATTACAAGCAACTCTACCAATATATTTTCAGGCTTTTCCCATAAATGTATGGGGTTTACATTATATAAACATTATTTGATAGCATTTAAAAGCAACTATCAAATATATCTACATACATTTCCCCATTAATGTATGAGGTTAAATTTATATAAACATTATTTAACAGTAATTACAAGCAGCTCTCCAATATATTTACAGGCTTTTCCCATTAATGTATAGGGTTTACTTTATATAAACATTATGTGACAGTAATTGCAAGCAACTCCCCAATATATCTACAGACATTTCACATTAATCTATGGAGTTCTGAATGCACAAAAACCAGAAGATCTATGTAAAAGTACCTTTATATCAACTTTGACACTGAATAAATATGTACATTTTTCTACTGACATTTTACAATATTGTGCAATCCATTCAATACAGATCCCCATTTGAGATGTATGAGATTTCAAGATGTTTAATAACCAGAATATATCATAAAATTACCTTTTACTGCTTGCTTTACAAAGTAATTCTGTAGACATTGCCCAAGCCTGGTATACAGGTATATTTTATGTTTCAGATATGAAAGTTTACTATAGAATAAAGCTTATTTGGGTATTAAAAAATTACTACAAAATTAGTTTCACATTCATTGTATATGAAGCAGCTCCAGACTTTATTCCGGATGGCATCACAAATTTGAGTCTTGCGTCTCTGGTTTGTGGCTTTGAGAGAAAGTAGTTCATGTTCACAAATATCAGAAGTGGGAGTAAGTTACACATGTGCAAGTCACAAGCAAGTCTCAAGTCTTAACCCTAAAGGCCCCAACAAGTCTTAAATCACTGTGACTCTCACTGTGACTTAGACTCAAGTAAGCCGAGTCAAGTCACTGCTAACGTCAAGCAAGAAAAGTCAATTAAGTCACAAGTCAGTCACCATGAAAGACTGTCAACATAAAACTAAAGAACATCATGCAGGTTGATTAACTTTATAAATTAACTTCACATTAATTAACTATTTGAACAAAAATAAATAATCTGATCTGATGTTTTCCAGGATCTAGGGTTCATAATTTTGTATTTTATGCAGTATTAATGTGTGTGGATATGTTGTATGACTTCTGCCATTCTGCCACCAGGGTGTGCCTTTGAGTAAGGTGAGAGTTTTGAAGCAGAAGTAGTAGAAGAAGAGGAATTTCCTCCAGTTGCAGTGGTTAGCACAAAGCTAGTGGGTTTTAACAGCAGCAAAAATATGCTGATGGACTGTAAGCAACACATTCTGCTTTGTTGTGGTTGTAAAGTGCGCAGATAAAAGAAACTGCTCGTTATACTACAGCCTGAGTGTCTGTCTGCAACACATGACTACTTTGGTATATTTACTCGCCAGATGGAAAATCTACCCGCATTTGGCGCTTGCACAACGAAACATAGTATTCTATTTGATGATTACTTTTTTCTGCTGTGGATTGTGTAGACTAATACATCCATTAATTTAGAACACTGAAATTATTCAAACATCAAGCATCATCAAGGAAAAATACCATCTTGTTTGCCTGATCTTGAAGGATTGCATTTGTCACACAGTTGATTAAAGAGAAAGAGATCATTCTGCTGTGGTTGAGTTACACTGACTTTGAACTAGCGAGGGACTGCAAACAGAACAGTGAAGCTCTGTCATGAAAAGCTGTCAATTCATAAGCTGTCTTGTCTGAATCAGAAACGGTCTGGTAATATTAAGCTTGAGAGAAAATCAGCGCAGGTATGGAAAAATGCTTTCAACAAGGTTTGAGCTCAATCCTGTCTTGCATTGTTTTCTAGGTCCTGGCAGACACTGTCTTCAAAGCCTGGGTTGCACACACGTCACTAGAAGCCACCCTTTCATGTCTCAAAACGTTAGCTGTTCATGCGCAATATATACAATAATGCAAACAGGCGGTTCAGCTAAATAAAAACTGTCAAGTCTTTTCGAGTCATCTGCCTCAAGTCAAAGTCAAGTCGAGTCTTATAAGTGTTAGTCAACCAAGTCGCGAGTCCTCAAATTTGCGACTCAGGTCAAGTCATGTGACTTGAGTCCCCAACCTCTGACAAATATTTATTGAACTGTCCTTGGCCATGGAAATAGGTGAATCTGCATGCTAAAAAAAGCCTCAAGTTCATGGGACAGATTGAAAGCCACCCACTTCCTTTCAGAATTCCAACGATGGCTGTGATCCTCTGCAATGAGCCTCAGCAAGCCTTGTCCTGAGAATACAAAAGCAGAAAATATGTATCATGCTCTTAAAAGTACCTGCACACCAACAGGTGTCAATGTTGTTGCCTGTATTTTTTTCAATGTACACACAATGGCAACTTTGCCTCTGACCCTCACAGCAGGAGCAGAATTAAATTAGGTAATTCTAAAGTATTTCTTCAATGTTTTTAATTTTTAAGGGGCCTTGAGGCCCTGTAAGGCTCGAAGGGGTTGTTATTGTTGTTGTTGCCCTTTGTACAGCAATCAGAGGTATGTTTTAAATTTGATTTTCTCTGCATCAGGAGTAGTATATCTGTATTGAATTATTCAAGAATATGTAGACTCAGTGCTTTTTATGTACTGAGCTATTACCAGACTGAATATCTGTCTGAACCCTGTTCAGACCAAAAATGGTCTGTATTAGTGTTGGCATGTTGCTTCAGGTAGCAGTGAGATGAGGAAATATGATACAAGAAGTCCAGTTTAAGGGATAGATCCATGTGTTTTGAGACTATTCAGATGCCAAAACACTGCATAGCACTTTATAATACTGCAAGTCAGTATTTTATAACCCTGGCAAGTTTGTAAAGTCTGGAAACATGACCGCAAACATTTTTATATATATAATTCTCAAACACTGGCTTGGGCAACGATGGTTGTTTAAAAAAAAATGTTTTAAAAAAAACAGAACCATCATAATTATATATTTTTTTGGAAATTACATTAGTCGTACTGTTACACTGTTTTGTGCTTGATGTTTGTGTGATGTATAATTAGTTGTGTAATAACCATTCCAGCTGCTCTCAGATGTTCAGGTAAACCAACGACATCATGACATCATGTCTCCTGATGACATCACAGAGTAACTTATATAGATTAAAAAGTAGTGGCCCTAAAATCCATCCTCGGGAAACCCCACAAGTTATTTTTTAGAAGTGCCGGAGAAATTATCATCTTTTGCTACAAAAACTCTCTGGAACTGGTTTAACTGGTTTACATCTTATCTTTCTGGCAGACAGTCCAATGTGATCCCTCAGTCTATTTAAAAGAATGTTGTGATCAACTGTGTTAAAAACAGCGCTCACATTAAGTAGTTCCAAGACTCAAGAATTTATTTTTACTTTCTTTTTTTCTATATGAGTGACAGATGTACATTTAATATTTTTTCAGTGTAAATAAACCAGTGATGTACTGTACTTAACCAGACTGAAGTTACTGCTGTTTGTTTTACAAATCTAAGAAGAATGACACATTTTTGTTAAGTGCACACCAGTTTTTAAATAAAACATCTGATGAGGTTAAAGTGCTGACATTCAGCTTTAATTTAATTGTGTTCACACCATAGAGGCAGAGGAGGTTGCTCCTCTCATGTTTTTGGGGAAGCAAGAGGGAGATCAAAATATAAAAAGAATATTTGGTTTAAATAAACCACTAACAAATCTCAGTATTATTTATAAAATATTTTTTCTCTTTGGAAAAAATCCATTATTGAAATTCTGATTAAAATGCTTCAACAGTGACACCTGCAGGGTGGGAGGGGAAAAGGCAATGTGTGAAGTGGTGGTGGGAAGCAGTGGAGGGGGAGTGGGGGATTTGGCATTGGCAGAGAAGATTTGGCAAATTTTTCATGGGTACAATCCACATACTCAGCTCTGCTGCTCATCCCACAAATGCATGTTCCTTACAAATGTCACACCATTTAAAAGGGAAATAAACAGGCTTTCCAACGGTATAAGGTTTATTGCCAAGAAGTATTGTTACAACAAAGAAATAATCTACCAAACACAAATTTCCTTACTTTTTGTGCTAAGTTTATCATCTTATTATTTATTGTGGACAGAAACAGATACGTTTCAGCCAGAAGTCATCATCAGTGTTGATGTTTCTGTCCACAAAAATATATATGTTTCACACATCTAAACTTGAAAACAGATTAATTTTGACCCAAACACAATAGGAGGGTTACTCTGTTTTAAGTCAGTTCACCTAAATTTAAAGAATCATATCTTCTGTCTTTCTAGTGGTGTCTGTTTTGAGATATTTGTCTCCATCCTGATACGATGCAGGTGAATGAATTTAGTGTCTCTGAGCTGTTTTGATGTGTTGCAGCAGTCTGTGTGTCAGGTGCAATAACAGGATGTGGTCGATGGACAGATGGAAAACTTTAATGTGTCAAAGTCACGACCACATTTCATGGGTGTAGAAACACAACATACTGGTCTACTTTTAACCATTCATGCCCTTTTTCTCTGAAATGAGGAAATGTGAAGGTTTAGTTCCTGTTTGAGGTGTTCATCGCTCTTCATGTTGTGTCTCTCAGCTCTGCTCACCAGCTCATAAACACTCCACAGATTCAGTTCTCTCAGTCTGCAGGAGAATCTACAATCAACAGGACTTCAGTCAGGAAAAAGACAGCTGTTGTTTCTCTGTGAGTGTTAAATACATTTCTATCTCTTCACTGTTTTAGGGAGTGGTCGACCTCATTCAAGCTAACCAACCTGCATGTTGTGGTGCTTTGTTGAGTCCTGTAGTATTAATGTCAGTAACTCTGCTGAGACAGTATGAGACCTTTTGTTTACAAAAATACGGAATCACCAAATGTACTTCTTGGAAATTTTCCTGAAACTTTTCATGAAGAAAACGGAATTGTCATAATGTGTGCTATCGTCTTAATGATTCACCACACATTCATCAAACAATCTGACAAACTTCCTCAAACTGATATCATACAGTCTGAAACAGATTCTGACCAAGACTTTATTGGAACTGTCTCACACAGTGTGACTCACAATAAACAACTGATGTTGTTAAAGAGTCTAAAGGCACCTTTAGTCTCAGTGGCAGCAGGTTAATGTGAGGTGCCGCCCCCGTTCCAATTATCCAGAGAAGAAAGGCTGTAATGTTAAACATAAATTAATAATGTACAAAAAAATAACTATGAAATAAAAAAATGTTTATTCTTAGTCTGTGTCTCGTAGTCATACCAGCATTAATTAAAAATTGTTTTCAAATTTAATTTGGTTAATTTGGTGTGACACTTCCTGTGTGAGGGGTGATCCGGCCAAATGAGGCTGCGTTTCATTAGTTGTGCAACATGCCCTCGTTAACTTCCCCTCAGCACATGACCTCAGGGGAATCCCTGTTGCCATGACGAGTGTTGTTTCAGTAATCTGAAAAATTCAAGTGAACTTTGAGATTGACCCATTTGACCATTGTTTAGTGTTGTTGACACCTTGATTTCACATGAGTCATTTATTTCTGTACTGTTTGTAAATTACATGTGAGATTCATTTTTGATTTTCCAATGTTTCTGGTAGGTGATGTTTGGACTCATAGGCAAGACTCAGCAACATAGGAGGTAAGATAAAAGTAAAAAAAACTGTTTTTTGATTCAAGGCAGAGGTTGATAACAAGGCAGTAGTCAGCAGAATCCAAAAGGAAAGCAGGCAGGATCAGAGACTTAAATACAATGACCATGGGGACACAATAGAACATCTGGCTGTAGACTGTTGTTTGTGCAAATGGCAAGTCCTTCGTGTTGACAATATTCTGTGATTTTAACAGGGAGATATGAAGACGAAGGAGGACCTACTGAACACTCTGGAGGATTTGATAGAGAAGGACTTTGAGCACTTTAAGTGGTTCCTCAAGGATGAAAGTCTGGAGGGCCACCAAGCCATCAAAGCATCCCAGCTGGAGAAGGCAGAGAGACGGGACACTGTGGATCTGATGGTGCAGACCTACCAACTTCCTGGAGCTGTGGAGGTGACCAAGAAGCTTTTAAAGAAGATCAACAGGAATGATCTGCTGCAGAGTTTATCAGACAGCAGCTCAGGACCAGAAGGTCAGTCACAGGAAGAGAGAAACATGATGTCACTGCAGGGTGAGAGGTGCATTTTGATACTGGAACGATCTTATGCAAACAAGATATTTACTTGTTCACACAAGATGCCATCTGTCACATCCAGACTGTGGAGGTCAAACAGAAACGCTACAGATGTTACTCGTTTCATTTATCTGCTAGCTAGTTTTTCCTTTTTTCTATTGGGATTTCCCATTGTATTAATATGTTCTTAGCATCATGCTAAGCATCCTGTCAGCCTGTTCAGTTTGTAACGTTAAATGTCATGTTGTGAAACAACTTTATTAAAGCAAAAGTCCTGCATTCAAAACGTATATAACAGTAAAAATATTTATCAGTTAAATATAATTTAAATATCATCAGGTAAAGTCTTCAACTGTTTCCTACTGTTGGAGGAAAATCTCTGTTAACATACTGTTAAATTTAAATTCAAACTTAGTGGTAAACATCTACTCCTTCTAAAAGATTATTTATGATTTCTCATAAACAGACACTAACTCATTGTGCCAACATTTAACATAATTCGGTATTAATTTTATCTTCATGTAAAGTGAATAAACGTGATGTTTCCCAGATAATGCTCATCTGCTTTAACAACTCAGTTTAAACAGTTTTGTTGACTGCTGATTTATTAAATCGAAGTTCTACTGAGTGAAACATGATGCTGAGACGCAGGAGGTTTTCTGTGAATGATACACATCCAGAGCATTTTGGAGTTCGTTTAGCACTGAATATTGAGGGAACAAATGAAAGACATTTGAAAGACATGCTGTCTTTATTTCTCTTAAATGTCCAACTGAAGCCATTTATGAGAAGACAGCTTGAGCATGAGCCATATTTGAGAAATATGAGAAACAATTAAGAATTTAATTAATTATCTGTAGTAATTACAATCAGAAATACTTTATTGATCCCTAGGGGAAATAAGTTTATGTTACAGTTGCTTACATTCTAGAAGAGAATGATATATAAACAAAGAGAGATTATAAGAAACAAAGACTACAGTGAATGCACAAACTATGATATCCATCTTCCACAAGCACCCAAAACCTGTCCGTTAAACCGTTAGCTGACTGTTTTGCTGGTTGGCTCAGATTCAGTTGTCTCTGTGTTGAGAGCTGAGATGTTTCAGCTTTTATTTGAGCTGTTTACTGTCTCAAATATTTCCATCGCTGCTCTGACGTTCACTTTTTTCTGACTGCTGAGCTCCTGCAAAACTCACAAGCCCGAAAGCGTGTTGTGTTACTATGACAACCTGCAACTGTGAGTTTTCATGTTAGCTGCAACTACCTGCATATGAAAGAGTTTTTAATATGGAGATTTTGATATTTATTGCTTATTTACTCTGTTTTGCTATGTTCAAAAATTACATTTACTAGTTAATGTAAATGTCCCTAATTTTTTTTAATGTGGTGAAATCGCACAATCAAGGGCCAAATCCTTAGTCAGGGGGCGGGGGGACCAAGTGGGTATTGGGTGGTAGGCTTGGACTTTTAGCTACTTAAAATAAAAACGTCCTGACAGCCCTGATGGAGCTCAGTATTCATCCATAAGGCTGCTTTATTACAAGCAGTTCCACTGTATAAAGCTCGAGGCTGTGTAGCAGAACACAGAACATTAATTACTCAGATCCTGACTGATCTGGTGCTAATGAAGTTGCAGCTGCTGTGCCATGTGCATAAATGCACATATCACTCACAATTTAAAGACGCACTTATCATTGTAAACATTGGAGGCAGCTGCAGAACCCACTCCACTCACTGAAAAGTAACAAAAAAAGTAACACCCTCCCACCCCCCCAAAAACAACTCCATATTAGGTTCTGCTCTGTTACATTAAAATATGCTTTTTTTCAGCTTCTGGGAGAATCTGATGTCCAGTCAATTACAAATATTGGAGGGAGGAGATTTCCGTGTTTCATATATTGAGGTCTAAAGTGTTTTGATGGATCGTTGGTTTTGATGTCATTCAGAAATATATAAAAATACATCATAAACAACGTTGCTTCTACAACGTTGATTTGCTTCTTCTTCTGCTCGTGGAGTCAACGAGCGGAAATATGGACAGCGCTACTCTGCCATTGCAACCCACATTGTAATCGGAGTTGGGATTACATCAGTAGTGATAATGACTTAAAGCGTTTGAAAATGTTTAAGAGACTTAATCTCTATTATTGAACTGTGTAATGTTATTGTGAACGAAACTTGGCATGTACGTTAAAGACTTAGCGCTGGATGTCTCAGGCAAGTTCAGAAATATATAAAAATACCTAATTTGCTTCTTCTTCTGCCTGTGGAGTCAATGAGCAGAAATACAGACAGCTCTACTCTGCCATTGCAACCCACATTGTGGTCGGAGATAGGATTACATCCGTAGTGCTAAGAACTACCATAGAGAATGAACTGAAAAAGTTTAGAGAATTAAGCTCTATTCCCATGCTCCAAACATAGTGCAGAATGTCTCAGGCACGTTTTGAAAGGGCACTACAGTTCATCCGATCAACTTCAGCTCAACTCAAAATTGTAGTCTCTGCGTGTATTCTGCGTGTGAGGCATTTAGGGAGCATCGGTAAATTATAGCATCTATTGATAGCCTGCATGTGAGGTGTTTAGGGAACATGGGTAAATTATAGCGTTTGCTGACAGCCTGGGTGTAAGGCGTTTAGGGGACATCGATAAATTGTAGAGTCTACCGGAAGCCTGCATCTCAGGCGTTTAGGGAGCATTGGTAAATTGTAACATCTATCAATAGTCTGCATGAGAGGCATTTAGATGAGGGGCACAACTTTCTCTAGGTACAGATTTGAGACGTGTGACTCTGGAAAAACTACATATATTGAAGTAAGCAGCACATAAATCCTTTCACATTTGGTGATTTTGGTGCAGGGGATTTATCATGGCTCTTTGCTTAGTGACCTCAGTGTGTATTCTGATGACTCCCTGCACACTGTAAGGTGTGCTGTATTAAGCACCACCCTTCAGTCTTGGTGTCAACAATGATCTGAACTGCTCGGAGCAGGTCAACAGCTCAGCGTGCACTATACACCAGAGTTCTGTAATATTTGTTGTGATATTTAGTGAAGACACACTCACATAAACCTCTTTAAAAATCACACCACCTCTTTTTACACTTTTGGCTGTTTAATTTTCATCCTTCATTCTTCCACAAGCTGACAGAGCTCACAAAAATGCATACCATGCTTAAAGGTACTACAAAGGACTTTTAACAGTCTATGAACTAGTCTCATGATGCCTTTGATGCCTCTATCTGACCATCAATGAGAAGATTGGCTATTTCTATATAATTATTCTAAATGCCTGCCACTGGGTCAGTTTCCCTGTGAAATCAGACAAAATGATTTATGTGCGTACAGACCGGAAGACCCCGTGTTTACATTACATGTAGCATTGTAGCATTGGGGAATACAAAGACGTTACGAGAAGAGGTGGACATTTCTTTACGTTTGGTAATGTTAAAAGTAAAGTTAGACTTGTTGTCAGCTCCTTGATTCATTTTTTACAACCAAATATCTGAATATGAATGGAAAATAATTTTGGTCTGTGTGAATTTTTTGCTTGACTAAATGCTGAATTCATCTTATTATAAGCTTTAGTTTTCATATTCAGAAATGAATGGATGTGTTCTTAACAGAACATCATTCTTTGAAAGGCAAAACTTAAGTAAGAAAGCTTTTAACGCTGCTATCAAGGATATAGGCAAATAGATAAATAGACTAAGGTGGTGTTCAGACCGAAAGCAGCCCTGCCTTAAAACAATGCAAGGAACTGTGGTGGTGGGGGTGTGTTGCTTAAGGTACCAGTGAGACGATAAAATACAATTCAGGGGTTGAGTTGAAGCTACAGATTAATGCATTTTAAGACTTATCAGACACCAAAACACTGCACTTGTAAAACTCACAGACAGGATTTTACTACCCAGGAAAGTTAACACAGCGACAACTGTTCTTTTCATGTGACGATCGCAAGGTAAACAGTTGAATACGGTATTCACATTATAAAGGCCACCATGAACGTGTGCTTGCATTTCAGTGATTGGTCCATGCAGCACCTTGCTGGATGACATCGCATTGCAGCAAAAGTTGAGCCCAGTTCAACTTTTTTGCTGAACGACTGCTGCAGTGTGTTGCTGAGCCCTCTGTGATGGCACTGCCCCCATTCAAATGAATAAAAGGTCTGTGTTTTTTCATGCAGAGCTTAAATCAGTCTGAATGCCCCCTAATGCCTTGATTTTTATATTTATGTTTGACACAGATGTGATGGTTCCAGTACCAGAGCGAAAACCAATCACATATTACCAACACATGCTTCAATCAAACCTCCAAGACAGATTTATGTGTGCACAAGAGGGATTGACGGCAGATAAGCATCCTCTGGTTGACATCTACACAGAGCTGTACATCACAGCTGGTGGTGATGTACACATCAACACACAGCATGAGGTCAGACAGATTGAAACAGCAGGAAAACCAGCAGAAACAGATACTGTTAAACCCAGTGACTTGTTCAAACACCCTTCTGGAGAATGCAGACCCATAAGAACAGTTCTGACCAATGGAATTGCAGGAATTGGAAAAACATTCCTTGTACATAAGTTTGTGTTGGACTGGGCTGAAGGAAGAGCCAATCGAGATGTGCATCTCATTTTCCCCTTCACCTTCCGTGAGCTGAATCCACTGAAGGGAGAAAAGTTTCGTTTGGCTGAGCTTATTCATGAATGCATCCCAGAAACTAAAGACATCAAAGAGGAAGCTCTGAATCACATCTTTACAGCTCTGCAGTCATCAGGAAACACCAACTATGACAAGAGTAAATTCAAACTTCTGTTTGTGTTTGATGGACTGGATGAGAGCCGCCTTCAACTGGACCTTAAGGGCAATGACATTCGCTCCATTGATGTAGCAAAGTCAACTAGAGTAGAAGTACTGCTGAGGCAACTCATCAATGGGAAACTGCTACGCTCAACTCGCATCTGGATAACCACACGACCTGCAGCAGCCAATCAGATCCCTCAAGACTTTGTTGACAGCAGGACAGAGGTCCGAGGCTTCACTGACCCACAGAAGGAGGAGTACTTCAAGAAGAGATTCAGACATGAGGAGCAGGCCAGCACAATCATCTCCCACATTGAGACATCACGAAGCCTCCACATCATGTGCCACATCCCAGTCTTCTGCTGGATTATTGCTACAGTTCTGGAGGAGGTGTTGAAAAGCAGAGAGGGAGAAGAGCTGCCCAAGACCTTGACTGAGATGTACACAGAATTCCTGGTATTTCAGATTGATCAGACAAAAGAAAAATATGGCCCAGAAAAGTGTGTTCAGTACATTAAATCATTAGCAAAACTGGCTTTCCACCAGCTGGAAAAGGGCAACCTGATCTTCTGTGAGAAGGACCTGAGAGAGAGTGGCATTGATGTCAGTGGAGCCGCAGTGTGCTCAGGAGTGTTCACACAGATCTTTAAAAAGGAGCGTGGAAAGAAGAAGATGTTCAGTTTTGTCCATCTGAGTGTTCAGGAGTTTCTTGCTGCTCTCCATGTGAAAATGTCACTCATCAACAGCAACAAAAATGTGATGCCTTTTCCTCGACTGACAATCCAAAACCTGCAACTGCTTTTTAGGAAAATCTCTACAAGGAAGATCCACAGGATTGCTGTCATAAATGCCTTACAGAGTCCAGATGGACACCTGGACTTGTTCCTTCGCTTCCTCCTGGGCCTGTCACTGCAGACCAATCAGGACAAACTAGATGACCTGCTGATGAAGAGAGAAGGTAGCTCAGAGACCAATCAGAAAACAGTCAAGTACATCAAGAAGAAGATAAGTGAGGATCTGTCTGCAGAGAGAAGCATCAATCTGTTCCACTGTCTGAATGAACTGAATGATCGTTCTCTAGTGGAGGAGATCCAACAGTACCTGAGATCAGGAAGTCTCTCCACAGATAAACTGTCTCCTGCTCAGTGGTCAGCTCTTGTCTTCATCTTACTGTCATCGGGAAAAGATCTGGATGTGTTTGACCTGAAGAAATACTCTGCTTCAGAGCAGGCTCTTCTGAGGCTGCTGCCAGTGGTCAAAGCCTCCAACAAAGCTCTGTAGGTGCACAGATGACTGCAGATACTAACTGTATCACATGTGTAGAGTTGTTCTCAACTAATGAAAGTAGGGCTTTAGTCAATGAATTGATTAGTTGGTTTAATGGAAACATCCATTATATTGTTTCATCAGTGTTATTATACCTCTTCAAAAGAATGTAGCCACACTCATACAATCTAGTTCTTTTCTTTAAATTTTGGGGCATTTTATGCGTTTTATGCCTGATGTTGTGGTACATAGTTGGCATGGTAATGCATAAACCATGGGGACACCTCACTATCTAGTTGTTATTGATGGTCACAACATATTTGTCTAAATTATTTGATCCAGCAGGTATGACTTTCATTTTTGAAGTAATGACTTATCTTGTGTAATGTTAGTTTCCTTTTTTAAAAAAAATATAAAAAATAATCACTTGATTAAAATTCTATTACTTGACCAAGATCCTAATGACTTATTGATACAGAGAGAGAACTCTAAAATTGTGATTTTTTAAAACTTTGTAAACAACAGAAATAGTGTCAGTGTTTGTCTTTATCACTAACTCTCCTTCAGGTTGAGTGGCTGCAATCTGTCAGAGAGAAGCTGTGCAGCTTTGTCTTCAGTTCTCAGCTTTAAGTCTTCTAGTCTGAGAGAGTTGGATGTGAGTAACAATGACCTGCAGGATTCAGGAGTGAAGCTGCTCTCTGTTGGACTGGAGAGTCCACACTGTACATTGGAGACTCTCAGGTCAGATCACACTGTGACTGTGTCTTACATCAAAGATTAAATGGTCTATGGTTAAGTCTTTGTATTGAAACATACGATATGGCCTCATAATTAGAGAAAAATACATTTTCATGACAACTCTACTCATTACTGTAAGTGCAATAAAACTTTTGTGAATGAGTCATTTATCATATCACCACAAGCATAAATTTGCAATATTTTCATATGTAATGGCTGCAGTCTCCCATCCACCACCAGTATTTTTACACAGCCATAGCATGCTTGTCAGGTTAATAGAAAACTGTTATGAACAAGCTAAAACAGCTGTATGTAGCGATTGAAACTGAATTTATTATTTTTCTTGCACAGCAATAAAAAAGAACTGCTAAGAGTTTTGAAAAGTACTGGACCAATAAGGACTTTTTATGAGAGGATTGTAATTCACATTCACTTTCTGCCATGTGTGTTGGTGATGTATGTAGTCATAATGTCAATATGTGAACATGTCAGCACATTGCAATATTATTAATATCATGATGTAAGAAATATTTTTTATCACCAAAAGATTTGAATCTTAATAATATTATGAATGATATAAATGATACATGGGACCTCCATGTTCTCCAATGATGAAAACACTTCATTTTGCTGTGACAATGACAGTTTTTTTTCTGTGATTTCTACAATGTGCATAACCTTGACCATGTTCACATGTTTCACAAATTTATGAAGCATAGTGTTAATTCAACCGGAGACTCTCAGTTCAGGATTCAGCTTTAGTTAAACAGATGAGCATTTGAATGTTGCTGAACATACAGGTCAATGTCAGTGAAGAATCACAACATCTACCAACCTTCTGTGCTTTCATTTCTGGAAATTACATAATGGCAATGAGTTATTTTCTTATTTTTCTTAATTCTGATGAAAATTTAACACTTGACATATCAATAAGTCAACAGATTCTGTTGATGACAGGCTGTAGTGTCATTTGACTATATTGAACAGCACTGATAAACAAAAACACACAATCTGTGTGTGTGTGTGTGTGTGTGTGTGTGTGTCCAGACTGTCAGGCTGTCAAGTCACAGAAGAAGGCTGTGCTTCTCTGGCCTCAGCTCTGAGATCCAACCCCTACCATCTGAGAGAGCTGGATCTGAGCTACAATCATCCAGGAAACTCAGGAGTGAAGCTGCTGAGGGATCCACACTGCAGACTGGACACTCTAAGGTATGAACAGACAACACAAGCTCACACACTGTTTCTCTGTCACACTGACATGCTGAGGACTGTTGGTTCACAGTCTGTACAAGCAGCACTGCAACAGTGAAGACAATAAGTGATGTGCTGAGAGTCCCTCTCCCCACTGAGACTGAGAGCTGAACTAATATCAGACCAGGATTATGTGCTGATCATGTAGAAGCTCCTACAATACACAACATTCCTGTTTTAGCTGCAAATTAGAGCTTCATGACCTTAACTCATGCCTCTGTCTCATTCAGTCAACGATCTTACTCTTACCTGACAATAATCCTGATGTATATATATGTTAGCAGGGAGATCTGTTGTATCAAACTAAGCGCTCCCAGTCTCTCCCTAAACTGCATCAACAAATGACAAGTGTGTGTTAACATGTGAGAGACAGAGGAGTAAAATAGAGTGGATGAAAAATCTTTGTAGGAAACTCAAACTGAAGGAAACTCAGGGATGGAGAGGAAGAACAAATACATGTGTCCTCCCTCATTTCTGACATAAACACTGTAAAATAAGATCATATTATTTGTTTTGTCTGCATGAAGACAATACAAGTTTGTGTTCTTAAAGGGACAATATGCAATTTGATCACATATCTTAATGTGGAGAGGTGTTGTCAATGACTCCTCTAACCTCAGACTTACTTCCCTTCTAAAGTTTTCTACACAAGCCCTGTATTGACTAACCAATCAGTGAAGGCATTAGCTGCTGAGAGACGTCACTATATGACTGACTCATGGGCTAGCAGGCTCCTGATTCCTGCATTAGCTGAGACGACGTACACCACGAAGAGGGGCAAGAAGAAAAGCACAAAGAAACCAAAGGATTTATTTTGGCCCCCCTTTCACCAGATGGAGGGAGAGAGAAGAGGAATTTCCACACGGACACTGATTTAGCATTATTTCTACTTGAGTGGTAAGTTTTACAGCTTTGTTATAATAACATAATTTCATAATGATCAATAACGTTACTTCCACTGTCTGTGCTTGTAAATCATGCCAGAATATTGCAGTTACACTCGTGGTGTGTTTATGGCAGCAGCAGACTAAGCTAAGCAACGTCACTTTCTTTTTATTTCTAGTAATGAGAATCAACCAGCCACATCTACACAAGCCACCCTGTCTGCTGTCACTGTCCAGTATTAGAGCAGAATCAATTCACGATCAGTGAGTTATATTTTTTCAGGTCCATCAGTTGAATGTATTTTAGTAATGTTATCAACTAATTAGGTGCTTTTCCCCCAGGACTCTGGCTTTTGGTCAGCAGGTTGTGTGGCTTGTGTCGCTCTCTTCAATTTACACAATGATCTAGCCACAGTCAGGAGTAAGTTTTATTCCTTATCAGACATGATTTAAATCAGCAAGTGGTGGTTTTATGAGAGAAAACCCCGCCACCGGTAAAGACCAGTGCACAGCTGCTTCCTGAAACTTTTCACTGGGCTCATGCAGGGCTGTGGGCCATGTGATGGGAGAGACAGACCCGACCTGTGCTGCACAGCCGCCTGCAGCTCAAAAGCCTCTGTAAAAATGATACACATACCTGGACACACTGCTGGTCACAGAGAACACACAGGTTGTAAGTGAAACCAGAACGGCTGTGTTTGTAGTAGACGTTGTAAATCACAGAATAGGGAACCTACATACAGCTGAAATGCTAACTATAAAAACTGCTCATCATATCAGCTGTGAAAAGTGTCATGCTAGCATGTTATGTAGTGGAGTTTGCTATACTGTTGTGTTATTTTGTTTCTTGTTTGTCGATTCTGTTTCTTGTTTGACTAAACTGCAAAGTAATACTTATCTAAAACATAATCATTTGGAAATGCCTACGCATACATAAATACATCTGTCATGCATGTTTGTGTAATCAGGCTGCTAATTCCTAAACTGTTTTATTGTTGTTGTTGTTGTTTTTGACACCACAGGTAGCACACGATAATCTCCAGCAGTTGACCAGAACAGCAGCCTTCCAATCAACCTGGCAAATGAAAAAAAACCTTACAACACTAACCTATAACCTTGATAGGAAATGGACACTACTTTCACAGTATATCTTATTCTTAAAAATTGAAATTGTATTTATCATAATTGTAGTTGGTAAATCTTTCAAGTAGAGAGCTGAAACATTTGGATGTATTTATCTATAATAAGTGTAATAAAATCTAAAGTTTTGTAGCATATTGTCTGTCTCATGATTCAGCTCTGGATTATTTGAGTGCTGTAATAATGTTGTTTTGCACTGCAGGGCCTTTTTTGATGGTGCCTGAAAAAACAAGGTACAATATGAGTTGTTTTTAGCCAAAACAAGTACTATGAAACATTAAATCACTGTTTTAAACAAATTAAGACATCACAAAGACAGGTGCAGTCTTTCATTATAATGCAGTACAAAAAAAGGCAAGGAGGCAACAAGGCAATTCAGAGTAGTCTGCATAAAATATTAAAAGCATCAAGACAAAGTGCAAAAAATACACATTATAAAATTACATTTAAATACAGTTTAAAAAAGTAATTAAAAAACCAAGAGAATAGAAAATAAAAATGTAAAATACAAGAATAAAAGTTACATTGCAGTGTAAGAAATGAAATAAAAGGCAAACAGAAAAGTCTTCAGCCGTGATTTAAAAGTACTGAGAGTTGCAGCAGACCTGCAGTTTACTGGAAGTTTGTTAAGATATGTGGACCATAAAAACTGAACGGTGCTTCTCCATGTTTAGTTTTTACTCTGGGGACAGAAAGCAGACCTGATCCAGACGACCTGAGAGATCAAGATGCTTCATAACGTAGAAGCAGATCAGAAATGTATTTTGGCCCTAAATCATTCAGTGCTTTATAAACCAACAACAGTATTTTAAAATCAATTCCTTGACAGATAGGAAGCCAGTGTAAAGATCTGATAACTGGAGTGATATGATCCACTTTCTTAGTCTTAGTGAGGACGCGAGCAGCAGCGTTCTGAATCAGCTGCAGCTGTCTGATCGATTTTTTAGGGAGACCTGTCAAGACACCTTTACTGTAGTTTAGTCTATTGAAGATAAATGCATGGACAAGTTTTTCCAAATCTTGCTAAGACATAAGTCCTTTAATCCCTGACATATTCTTCAGGTGATAGAAGGCTTACTTTGTAATTGTCTTAATGTGGCTGTTGAAATTCAGGTCTGAGTCCATGACTACCAAAAGATTTCTGGCTTGGTTTGTGGTTTTTAACGTTACTGGTTGAAGCTGAGTACTGACCTGTACAAAGTGAAGACGAATGAGTCAAAATTACAAGTATGGGAGAAGTAAAAATGAATCCAGAGACAAATTTTCACAAAGCTATTTCCATAATGAAACTGTGTAGTGTCTATTGGCATGTCCCTACACCTCTGGCAGATACACCACTGGGATTGCTTGTCTGTCTCCCTCCCTAATGGCGAGGGCATCAGAAATGAGGCTGGGGTCTCGGGTCAGGCAGGTCTGCAGGACTTGGCGACAGCTGTCCAGGTTTTCAATGATGGTCTATTGGCAAAGAACAATGAAAATAAAACTCTATATGGAGAATTTCTCCAGAAAGACAAATTAGGACGCCAGATAGCGGCTCTTGTAAATGACAGCTGAATTACTTGGATGAACAATACAAATAGTAACTGCCATAAATAAGTTCAGTAACCTAGCAAAAACAAATGCAGTAGAATACAACAGTAAATCTTCACTTCATGAAGGTTACAATGTTCAGTTTTTGCAAGTTCCTGCTTGGCCTGTAGACTTAACATTGTGATGACATCATGGATTTTTAAATCGCTTTCTTAGCTCTAGCAAAGTTTTACAAATATAAAACCTCCATGAATCAAAAAATCATAATAGAAAGAGTCATAATTGACCTTGTTTGCAGTTCAAGGTGTCCTGTCAACAGTTTTACAGACGTCTCTTTTATAATGGCGGTCTATGGGGAAAATACTTTTTGGGCCACAGATGTATTTTTCGCTGCAGTGCTGCGAATGACCACTAGGAAAAACTGGCTGCAAGGCTGAGTGGTGGCGTCCTATCCAACGCTTATAATACATCCATGGTTTAAGTGCACAAGTTCTTGTTCTTCTGGTGTTTTGTCAGTTATCAAACAGCCTCAGGTGCATCAGCACCACCCTCTGGACTGAAGGAGAGCCGAGAATAACCAGTGATGCAGTGTCCAGTTGTTCTGAGAGTGAATTTGTTAAATAAATAAGAGAATACGGCAACAGGTAGTGTGATCAGTGATGTTGTGGTCCAGTTTGAACCCTGCAGACCTCTGAGGTCGGTCTGCTCTGATGCTTCTTCACAGAATCCAAACATGCTTAAGCTGCTTTTATGTGTTTTTAAATCCAGCTGTTTTGTCTTAATGTTGGATCTGAATGAAGATTTATGAAGATCATTGATGAGGAAACTTCTGAAGGTTCATTCTGACTTTGTTTCTTCCTCCAGGGTGGAACATTGTGGAGAGCAGAGACTGAAACCTGGTGTGAGGAAGTGTAAGTGTGTGTTCACTTTGATTCATGAAAACAAGGCAGCACATGTTAAAGTATTTTAAATCAAAAGCTTGTTTGCATTCAAATCTCAGTTTGAAAGAAAAAGATGAGTCATTATAAAGTTTAATAAGGTTAAGGTTAATAAAGCAACAAATAAATCATCAGGTGTGTTAGATATAAACTGCTGCTGTATTGTGTCTTGTTCTCTCCATCAGATGCCTGTGAACTCACACTGGACACAAACACAGTAAACAGAAAACTCAAACTGTCTGACAACAACAGGAAGGTGACGCATGTGGAGGAGGATCTGTTATATCCTGATCATCCAGAAAGATTTCATTACTGGCCTCAGCTGCTGTGTAGAAATGGTCTGACTGGTCGCTGTTACTGGGAGGTTGAGTGGAGAGGAGAGGTTTATATATCAGTGACTTACAAAGGAATCAGCAGGAGAGGATGCAGTTATGACTTTTTGTTTGGAAGGAATGATCTGTCCTGGAGTCTGATGTGCTGTGGTGGTGGTTATTTTTACTGTCACAATAACCAAGAGATATTTATCATCTCCTCCTCCTCCTCCTCCTCCTCCTCCTCCTCCTCCTCTGTCTCTAACAGAGTAGCAGTGTATGTGGACTGTCCTGCTGGCACTCTGTCCTTCTACAGAGTCTCCTCTGACACACTGATCCACCTCCACACCTTCAACACCACATTCACTGAACCTCTGTATCCTGGGTTTAGGTTATTGTCTGGTTCTTCAGTGTCTCTGTGTTCACTGTAGGAGGAAGAGTCTCCTCCTGTGTAGAGAAACACTCACACTGATGACAAAATAACATTTATTAGTCATACTAATCTTCTCTGCTCAATCTACTCAAAATATACAAGGAAATGTCTCCAGTTGTTTTGCTTTGGTGAATGCAATGTCTGTCCATGATTTTAAATGCTGTGAGACACCAAATTTGTTTTCAAGATTTTAGTTTTCTCTCTTTTTTCTTTGCAATCTGAAAATGTTCTCATATAAATATGTATATCCGCTAATATGAAGATCCACACATGCGTATGTTTTTTTCAAACAAATGTACCAATAATTTTACTTTGACTCCTCTTCAGAGACGCTATACACTGTCTTATGTCTCCAGCTGCAGGCATTAAACCAGGTAAACATGCTGCTGCATTCACTAGGGAGTATTCTGATTGGCTGGGGGTGAAGGTTGGGGCCACACCTCCAGCCAATCAGAGTAGGTCCATTAATAATGTAGATTTTATGTAAATAGATTCAGAATACAGTGGAATAAAAATGGACGTAAAACATTTGTTAAAATCCAGACTGAAGAGATGAGTTTAAGTTTACGTTTAAAGACTTCAACACTTCCAGCTGCTCTCAGATGTTCAGGTAAACCAACAACATCATGACATCATGTCTCCTGATGACATCACAGAGGGGTAACTTATATATATTAAAAAGTAGTGGCCCTGAAATCCATCCTCAAGGAACCCCACAACTTATTTTTTAGAGGTGCTGGAGAAATGATCATCTTTTGCTACAGAAACTCTCTGGAACTGGTTTACATCTTATCTTTCTGGCAGACAGTCCAATGTGATCCCTCAGTCTGTTTAAAAGAATGTTGTGATCAACTGTGTTAAAAACAGCACTCACATTAAGTAGTTCCAAGTTTCTATATAAGTGATAGATGTACATTTTATATTTTTTCAGTTTAAATAAACCAGTGATATACTGTATTTAACCAGAATGAATTATTGTTGTTTGTATTACAAATCTAAGAAGAATGACACATTTTTATTAAGTGCTTTGAACTCTGACACATCAGCTTTTAAATAAAACATCTTATAAGGTTAAAGTGCTGACATTCAGCTTTAATTTGAGTGTGTTCACAACCATATTTGGTGAACAGTATTTGATTCATTTCCCTTTTTATACACAGTCCTCCAGTTTTAGGGAACAGAAAGTAATTGGACAAGTTAAACATAAAGTTGAAAAGTCATCTTTAATATGTGGTTTTACTGTCCAAGTTTGGACTGAAGACACTTTCACTTCCTGCTTGTTTATTATCTTCAGCAGTGAATCACGTGATAATTGGACTGACCAGTCAAGAACATTGAACTGTTTGACCATAAAAACACTTGGTTGTCTGGTCTGTTTGCTTAAGATCATAGTCCTGCTACTTTGTCCAAACATTGAGGGACTGAGTATAAAAAGAATCAAACTGTTGTGTGAGATTCTAGTTGAGAGGGAAATATAGAACTTTTTAATCCATCCATCCAGATTTTACATTCAGTTATCAGATAAACTCATCAAATCTGTGACATCATCTTTATTATTTTTCATCCAGACACAGAGAAACACACCAACAAAAATAATAACAATAACAATGGTAGTAATAATAGAAATATGACTTGTAATGAAAATAATCTCTTAACTATCAGATCCCTGCATAACTCAAAATACAGGTCGTTTTTGATCCAATGTAAATGTAAACAAGCAACCTACGGCCTAAAAGTATATTTAAAACTCTAATTTAGCTGTCACATACTATCAATCATTGTATCAATAACTTGATCAAATTGAAAATGAAAATTGCCTATCCAATGAAATAATACCTTATTTTAATGTCAGTAGGGCTACCATGGCACCGAAGAGGGTATTAAATTTGCACTTCAGATACACCTTTAACAAGTCAATTCTACTATCAATCCCATGAGCAGCTGTGAAAAATATTTGTCTAATGTCAATTTAAATATTGAGTTTTAGCTGTGCTAAATGTAACAGAACAGGCCAGACCGGTCACTGGACATCCATTCTTGCATCCAGCTCAAAACTATGTGATACAAGCCCAAAATTGAGAGATTCACAGGAGTGGGATGAGATGGGAGTGAAAAAGTCGGAAGCGGGCGAGAGTGAAATGCAGACTATTACAGATAGGACTTGCTCTGTGCACACTATCCAAAGACTATGGCCAATATCAATAGAAAAAAATAAGCTGTCATTGTGACACAGTTACATTGTCACTGTACAGTGATTATTAGATGTAGTTCTTTCAACATTGCTACTTTGTTAGGAAAAAATACGCAGAGATCTCATATTTGTAATTTAACAGTATGTTAACATAGTAGCGAGTACTACGTCAGTGAGCCCCTGCCTCTCTGTACCAGTCAGCTGAATTAATAATATTCAGACGAAGCACAAAGACAAAGTGCATAGACAGACAAAGTGAAAATTTATATTTCAACAAATCATTGTAAAATGTGTGTCCAGCCTATCTGTGGATTTATCCGTCAGTTACCTTTGTGCATGTTCCACTCTTGCCTCTCAGATAAGAAACATAATGAAAATAAAGTTTGCCTTTGCTTTTATAGGAAATATAGGCCCTTAACATTAATAATAAGGTGACAGAGGCAGGAAGTACAACCTGCACTAAACATTTCTTCATTTATGGTAAACATCTGCGAAAATTTTCATGAGAATGTTTCACTCACTCCCTGCAAAAGGGAAGTCAGATCTTTCTCCGCACATTATTAGCATCAGTTGTATATTTTTCACAGTGTGCTGTAGTTGACCTTTTGACCTATCAAATGAGATGGAGGCATAAAAATTAGATAAACTCTCTAACTTTTTGCTTCTATAATTGTAGTAATAACTAAGTTGAAGAAGGTTTATCTTGCTGAAGCAGAAGGAAGCATGTCTCCCACCATACATGTGACTTATGTTATGTTTTGTTTTCTTCTTGTATATCTTTTTGGAGGCGGTCTGATTCTTCATGCCTTTGCTCACGTAGACTGTCCCTGAATGAGGAAACTAAGCAGGTGGGTGGGAGGGGTGGGGGGTGCCTTTACAGAACTGAAAGATGACAAAAAGTGATGGTTTGTGAAAGATAGAAGTAAGCGTTTTAAGGGTGACTGGACATTCAACAGGAAGAAGAAAGAGCGAGAGTTTAGGTCAAAACAACATCTACCTCTCTGTGACTTAAAAGCAGAAACTTCATCTGGAAACTCAAAGGCGACTTTAAGTTGAAGTGTAAGATGGAATAATTTAACTGCATCGTTCATCTTTCCACATTCGAAAAACTTTGAATCCTGAATCTGAATGCTGTTTCTGCTTGGTGAGTTTTATTAAATGTAGCTTAAATTACACATTTGTCTAATATTTATATAAACAGATTGAAATATAAACTCTGTCGATACTGGTGGTCTTAAATTGTATACGTAATTCTCTTTGTCTCTGTATTTTTGTGAGGTTGAATTTGAGAAGATTACTTTTTCCAGTCTTGTCTGACCAGTTCTTGCTGTTCATCCCTTGTGAAGTTTATTTGATATTATTTTTATTTTCCACAAGTTGTTTACATCTGTAGAAATAAAATGTCAAAAGTAAATGGTAAGTACATGAGTGCGTTCCTCTGGTACTAATGATACTTAGGTCATAATTAAATGTTGTAAGCTAAGACTTATTTTTAAAGAAGGAGCGACTTCAAGATGTATTTTTTTATGGCAGGAAAAAAGTATTAAAATCTTTGAAAACTTTTTTGAAAATCAAAACAACAGAAAATGCTTGAGCTTTTGTTGTCTGTCTGATAAAGTCGCAGATGATTTGAGCTGCATTTACCATGCAGGTCTTGAATGGTTGCACTGGTGAGAAGGCATGAGATGAAATTATCATTAAATCCATATCTGTATATTTCACATCTTTATATTAACAAAGAATCTGAGTACTGTACATGTGATGTGAAAGGGGTTGCACATAGTGATGAACTCGCAGTGAATAATCACCAGACACTGCAGTTCCCCTCGGCGCCAATCAGCCTTTTAGAGTGTTTTCACTCATTGTTATGGTTTTACACATTGTTTTGTTATATGTAGGTGAAGAGCATTTTAGCATCTCCTAGTGGTTGCTTTGAAGATTACTGTCAGCTGATTGTACTTGTTCTCTATTGATGATCACAAGGGTAGGGTCGTAGTCTGAGACCGGCCATTTTTATTGAAATTTTGCGCAGCAAGGTGCTTCAGAACTCTCTCTGTGTATTCCTTTGCATCCACCTGTGTTAAACCTTGAAGAAACTTTGTTTGTAAGTTTATGTTACATGTTTTATCTTTATGGATAAGGATTGATGCATGTTTAATTTCATATTTGGGGAGATTTATAGATAATTACCTAAATCCCTTTTTTGGCAACATGTAGTGCAAACATTGGTTTAATTGTGTAGTATTAAGCAAGTATTTACATTTCTACACTTACATTAAGAACATTTTCTTGTGTATTTATTTTTAGTTTCACAGAGTTTGTGGAAAAGCATTGTAAGAAAGCAAGTTGACGAAGATATACAAGTAAACAGACCTCAACTTTACTTCCACGTCTGAGTCATCATTTAAACCTTTCAGTGCCTAGTACACCTATTTAGTTATCTGTCACTTTGTGTAGAGCCAACCACGCAGGGGACTGAACACACATTTAGAGACTTTTTGGTGAATAAAATGGAATAGCGGAGAGCAGTGGAGACAACTGGTGCCAGACACTCACACACTATTAGGATAAAACTTAACATTGCTGATAACCCCACTAATGTGAGTAAATTATAAGGCCTACATATTTAATGTGTCACAGATTTGATGACTTCATCATTATTTAAAAATATCAGGATTGACTGAGCAAGGATTTTTGCTCACATTAAGGGTCAAGCATCACTTAGCTAGCCAATCTGACACCTTGCTCATTGCAGCTGTCATTGGCATTTTGTGTTGTTGTGGCAATTCGCCTCTTGCACTTGACTTCAATGAAGAAAGAAACAATCTCTCATATTGTTGCACTTTCTTTAATGCTCAGAGCATGGCTCACTCATACTCAGTACCGACATACAAGCTGCTGCAGAGGAGTGAGACCTGAAGAGTGGGGTGAATACTCCTTCATCTCTTTCCTACCAACCTCTAGGAGTTGTTGTGACTACTGTATGCATGGTTATACCCATACAGACATGAACAGATGTTCTCTGTTTCTCTTTCACACAGGAACGTATTATTCAGATGCACAAACATGGTTTCTATGACTGTCACAAAGCTTTTTTAACCTTTCACAAGTTCACACAGGTATTTATACATATTCATACAATAATTTCCCTCACAGTACACAGATCAATACATGCGAACATAGATCTGTAAATTATTCAGCTTTGATCAAACACAGGGGGAAGTTTAAGTTACCTCTGTTTTGAGGTTTAAGGTCCTAAATTTATTCAACCACTGTAGCAAAAGTAACTGGTGTAAGTTTTAGCTATCATCCTCAAAATATAAATTTAATTTACTAACTTTCATATTACCTGCTATCATTCACCTGATGTGTTGGCTGACTGTGACAGCATGCAGTCCGGTGCAGGTTGCTAACTGAAAATATAGTTTGACTTGCAGACTGCTGTCACTAACATACAGATCTGTACAGCTTGTTGATAATAACATGTTTGTTTGCCAAACAGTAATTGTGGGTTGAAAAACATTTTTTTTATATTTTCAGACATCACACAAGGCTTCCTATAGGATAGTTACATCATTCAGTAATCAAGCCATTGTCTGTGTCACCTGTATTGAGGGTGATTTGGCACCAGCTTGTCATTAAATCAAAACAAAGCTAAATAATAACAGTTAAACTTAGCTTGTAAGGAAAATCTAGCTCTTCAGACACCAGGCTCCCGAAGGCAAACCCAGACATGGGGCCTCCCCTGTGCCTTATTCTCACCCTTTCCCTAACTGAGAATGTCATTGGTATTAAGGAGGTTGCTGAAGGCTACAGACGCAGGCATTTACCTTGGTTTTCCCTTTTGTTCCTACACATTAACGGTTCACTGGCTGCAGCACCAAGTGGTGTTCCTGAACAACCAGGTTCAAAAAGTGAGAAATCCAGTAGATGCTCTCTGACCCAGAATGTGTACCAGATGCAAGATGTCAGCTTCATTACTAAAACATCCCTCCGTTCAATCCACATCCACTCCGACCTCCACTGAAGAGTCACTGTCCTCAGAAGTGACTGATCTGTCAGCAGCACAGACAACCGTCTTCACCAGGCTGACTGAAGAAATTTCAACTGAAGAGCAGAGTTTTCAAATAAACTAAGCATTCAGGAAGAAAACAGCATTGTTTTCATTTACTGATTCAATTTTTACTGTTTTGCCTCACCTACTGAAAACACATATCTCATCACTACTGGCGGCCTTGCTTGATACAAATATAGTCAGTATTTTCACAACATAGCAGGAAATTTGTGTGCTTTGAATGCTGTCTAATGAGATTATGCTTCACAAAGAGTGTGAGAGAACAAAACAGGCTTGGAGGGTTAAAGAATGTGATGGGTGATGTTTATATTTATTTACATACAATATACCCTCCTGTCAATGATTTTACACTATTGCACTGCAGTAATGCACCAACAAATATAGGAAAGAAGAAGAATGCTAACTAGCTGACCATAGATGTAAACAAGGAATGATTTTAAATTCCTTTAAGAATTGACTTTGCAAGTGTTTTATGAAAAAGGAATTACATTCACTCCAAGGATAAACACAATGCATTTTTGTGAGAAACAATGAATATAAACATAACTTGTGTTTGTTTACAAGAAAACAACAGGGCACCTTTAAGTAAACATGCACTATGCATCACCCTTAAAAATTCCCTTGAAAAATGTAGTTTTCACAATACATAATTGGTTAAATGTTCTCTGATTTTTTCTAGTGAGCCACAATGACGGCGGTGGACCTCCTAGACATTCTGGATGATTTGGGAGAAGAAGAGTTTGAGCGTTTCAGGTGGTCCCTGCTGCAGGTTGAGAGCCCAAAAGGCTTCCCAAACATTAAGAAGGGCCGGCTAGAGAAGGCAAACAAATGTGACACAGTGGATCTGTTGGTGCAGACGTATGAACTTCCTGGAGCTGTGGAGGTGACCAAGAAGGTTTTAAAGAAGATCCCAAGAAATGATCTGGTGCAGCGTTTGTCACTTGCAAGATCTAGATCAAAAGGTCAGTCACAAGAAGAGAAATGTGAAAAATGTGATGCAACACAGTCTGAGAAATATATTTATCATACAGCAACAGAGGAGAAACAGCCAGCTGTTATTGTTTCATGATTTAAGATACATAACTGTATCTTTTCCTTATTAGGCCTTAGGTCTGAAAAGGAGCTGGTGAGCTGGGTTTCTACAGTTTACAGGAACTTTCTGAGGTTAGAAGAGTTAAGAAAAACATAATTCAACCGTAATTACATTTTCTTTCGACATAATGAGAAAATGTTGTTAACTGACGTATCTAGCAAGTTGTGAAAATGTTCATGATGAACGCATCTGACAACAAATTCAATTTGTTTTCCAATACCGTGGTACAATATCCGCTGGTAGTAAAAACAGCATTATTAAACTTTTTATGGTTATGTTTAGACACTGGCAGCACTTGGTTAATGTTAGAGAATGCTCATGGTCTTTAATTCAGAAAAAAGTCTGCAGTGACTTGAATCAGGAGACATGATGTGTTTATTAACATTTAACCAAAAACACAATCTTTCACTAAGCTGAACCAAAATGCTTTTGTTGCCTAAAACAAATCACACACAAGACTCATGATATGATCCGCACCAGTTTCAAGATCCTGCTTTTTGTACAGTACATAAATGTAGCTTCATTCATTCAAAAAATATGTTGCCTGTGAACATAAAACAGGCTGTGATTATGTTTGTCATTGCAACATAATTTGGAAAACAATTTAGGGAAAAGTGTGATAAGCCTATGGTTTTTGGAAGATTTTCCCATTACAAAGTTTTTTAATGATACCCTCAATTTCCCCAACAATGAGACACAATATTAGAAAGTGATCAGATTTTAACTGCTGAATGTTTTATTGGGCTTCTACTTCTAATTGTAAGCTTTAGTTTTAGCTTGAAGCTTGCAGTTAGTGGTGCATGTAAAAATTCTAAACTTGTACGTTTGACTTTTTGTCAAAGAACCAGACATTTTTCAACTCAGTTGTTCATCTTTTGTACTGATGATCTAATTGTCCATCCAAGACTTAAAATCCTGAGTCATCTAATATTTTCTGTGCAGAAAATTAACTTCTACCTCCAGAACCCCAAAGTAACTTCTCACACTGCAACTTCACTCAGTCAAATATGTTCTATTTACAAGAATGGACATCAGCCACTGTTGTAAAAGCAATTATACGATAAAACATAACAGCAACATGAAAATGAAAAATAAGAACTAGCATTAGCCAAACCGATTAACCAAATGATAAACAAAAGCAGTAATGAGTCAAAATATAACACATTATTTCTCTTTGTCTCACTAGATGTCAGTGATGTTGGAGAGACTTCAAAGAACAGCGGACCCTCCTTTTCTCAGACTCCTCCAGCATCTCCTCCTCCTCCTCATCTCTCAACCGACAGCGGTCAGACTGAAAACAAAACTGCTTTATTATCTGGTGCATATGGTAGCACTGAAAGAGGTAGCGTACTTTTAAGTTTAAAATGTTAATTGTAAGTATATTTATTTTTTGTTTGAGATATTATTACTCCAGTCTAGTTAAGTCAGAAAAAGGAGAGCTTGCTGAGATTTAGTCAATGGCAGCATCCACATTATCATCTCTAATCTTAAAATCACTCTACTGATCTTCACTTCAAACTCAAGCTGATAATATTAAGTTTATTAAATCAATATTTACTCTTCACTGCATGCGCACAAGCTCCACCAAACAACCACAGCCATTTTAAACATTTTCTTAATGAAAATTGATCACTGCAATCTAATATTACACCGCCTTACAGCCTGTGTCTCTGTCCCACATTTATGATGCAATCTCTCACACAAAGTCCACCACTTGCGCCCTGGACATTGTTTCTACATACTTTTTAAACAATGTATTGGACACTGTAGGTCCCATAATTTCTCTTATTATAAATAGCAGTCTTGTCAATGGAACAACCCTGTCCTGCTTTAAACATGTAATAATCCAACCTCTTCAAACAATAATAACAATAACAGCATCATTGAGAAACTTCAATCAGGCTTCAGGGCTTCAGGGCTGCTCTTCTCAAAGTCTCAAATGACCTACTGTTATCTTTAGACTGTGGTAAATGTGCCATTTCAATTTGTTAGACCTTAGCGCAGTTTTTGATACAGTTGATCATTGCATTCTATTAAACTTTCTCAAGGACCAGTTTGGCATCCAGGGCAGGACTTTCTCTGTTAAGATTGGCAGCCTCTCCTCCTCTACTGCACCCATCACTTGTGGAGTACCTCAAGGTTTTATTTTAGGGCCCATTTTATTTGCTCTGTATATGCTCCCTTTAGGCTCTGTCTTCTGCAAGCACAATGTTTCTTTTCACTGTTACACCAATGACACTCAAATATGCTTTCCACTGAATCCGGGGGATTCCAACTCTATTACATTCACCCATAATTGCCTCCATGATGTGAAATGCTGGATGGCAAAAAACTGTCTTCAATTGAATGATAGCAAGACAGACGTCATTGTTGGACCGCTCTTCAACACCACAGGGGATATAACTAGCCACTTAGGGCCACTGACATAAAATCTGATAAACAAATCAACTCTATAGTGAAAGATGCTACTTTCAGCTGAGGGACATTGCCAAGCTAAAGTCTATCCTATCTCTTTACGACATGAAGACCGTTACCACCACTTTAATTTCCTCAAGGCTGGACTACTGCAAATAAGTGTACCTTGGTGCTGGCTAGTCTTCTTTGTCTCATCTGCAGCTGGTACAGAATGCTGCAGCAAGACTCCTAAAACATACCAGAAAGAGAGACAGCATAACACCGGTACTAGCATCCTTGCACTGGCTACCTGTCAAATACAGGACTAAATTCAAGGTTCTTTTATTTGTTTTTAAAGCCATACATGGGTTGGCACCTCTGTACATGTCAGAACTTGTCTGCCTCTACTCCATCTCTAGGCCTCTTAGATCCTCAGAACAATTGTTTTGAATTCACAGTCAAGGCTAGTGGGTAAGGGAGATTGTGTCTTTGCAGCAGCTGCAACAAAGCTTTGAAATAGTCCTCTGCTTTCAATCAAGTGTTCCCCCTCCATTGGCACTTTTAAGACAAAACTCAAGACCAACATGTTTTAAATGGCCTTTAGTTGCTCTTAATGGTTTGGTAATGTATTTTTTTTTTTATAATTTTATAATCTTTTATTTATTTATAAATGTTTCATACAATACTAATTCTAAGAGTACTTATTAAATGAACTGTACTCAATTTACCTCATTTTACCTTTTGTCTCATATTCAATGTTTCCTTGGAAACTGTTTATTACTAACTTCATCATATTGTATTTGGTATCTTGGATTTTATAGTTGCTCAACAATGCAGTGCTTAAAAGGTCCATTTTTATTTTTGTTTGTTTGTTTTCTTGATCTTTGATATCATTCTGTAGCTTCCCAGTAGTGTTCCATATATATTTAAATCCAAACATTCAAATTTTGTTCTATGTACATATGTTTAAGTGTCAAAATGCTGTTTTCCCAAGCCCTTCTAAAAACGTTTTTTCATGTGACCTGACGTAGGTTTCTGCTGATGTTACTACATATAAACCCCCTAGACCGCCTAGCCACACAGACAGAGAACTCACTGTTGCTACTGCTCTACTAAATTTGCTCTAACATACAATGTTAGGAAGACACTGTTGGCAAACTGCATGTGTGTGTGTTTTTTTTTGTTTGAAAATCACTCGGCCAAAATAAAGGATGAAAATACCCGTACACATTGTCTAGGACAGCAGATGCAAAAATGAACTGATACAGATAATTTCCACTAAAACAGTACAGACCATTGTTTCCCATATCCAAGATGCAAAATACTACTCCATCATTCTCAACTGTACCCCAGATGTAAGCCATAAAGAGCAGATGTCAATCATTGTGTGCATTGTCTTTTTGGAGCCAAGACCAGATGTCAAGAAATACTTCCTTAGGGATGTGGATGTGGTGGAAACAACTGGCCTCAACCTGTCCAATGTCATTCTTCACAAATTGAAGGCACTCAGCATTCTGTTTGAAAATTGTAGAGGACAAGCCTATGAAAATGGAACTAAAGGAAAGAAGCAAGGTGTCCAGGCCCAACTGTTATAAATAAATTCAAAGCAATTAAGCTTAGGGTACCTAAATGGCCAGCACTGGCCCTGGGTGTTTTTCAGACTGAAAAGTTGATCTCAGTTCAACTTCTTTGCTGAACTGCTGCAGTGTCTTGCCAGGCCCTATGCAATGGCACTATAATGTACTGTGTTTATTTATCCAATCTATTGCATGTATCCAAACCAATGGAGCCTATTCAGATCAGGTGACCTGTCAGGTGACCTGGTGGCCTAGTAGGTAATTGAAGGTGTGTCTGTGTATTCTTCTTTGTCTGAAGAGCTTCACATTCAAAATGTCACTTGGTAGTATACCAATAAATGTTCATGGGAACATTAACTAGTGTGCAGACTCTATTTTTCCATTTTACCGCAATATACTGCCCCAATTTAATTGAATACGAGGGCTGCGTTTTGTCATACAGAGCTTAAATCAGTCTGAACACCCCCTAATGCTTTGATTTTTCTATTTATGTTTGACACAGATGTGATGGTTCCAGTACCAGAGCCAAAACCAATCACATATTACCAACACATGCTTCAATCAAACCTCCGAGACAGATTTATGTGTGCACAAGAGGGGTGGACAGTGGATAAGCAACATCTGGTTGATATCTACACAGAGCTGTACATCACAGCTGGTGGTGATGTACACATCAACACACAGCATGAGGTCAGACAGATTGAAACAGCAGGGAAGCCAGCACAAACAGATAAACCTCTTAAACCCAGTGATATGTTCAAACACCCGTCTGAAGAATACAGACCCATAAGAGGAGTTCTGACCAGTGGAATCGCAGGAGTAGGAAAAACATTCCTTGTGCGTAAATTTGTGTTGGACTGGGCTGAAGGAAGAACCAATCAAAATGTGCATCTCATTTTCCCCTTCACCTTCCGTCAGCTGAATCCACTGAAGGGAGAAAAGTTTTGTTTGGCTAAGCTCATTCATGAATACATCCCAGAAACTAAAGACATCAAAGAGGGAGCTCTGAATCACATCTTTAAAACTCTACAGTCATCAGGAAACATCAACTATGACAAGAGTAAATTCAAACTTCTGTTTGTGTTTGATGGACTGGATGAGAGCCGCCTGGACCTTAATGGCAATGACGTTCGCTCCATTGATGTAACAAAGTCAGCTAGAGTAGAAGTACTGCTGAGGCAACTCATCAATGGGAAACTGCTACGTTCAGCTCGCATCTGGATAACCACACGACCTGCAGCAGCCAATCAGATTCCTCGAGACTTTGTTGACAGCATGACAGAGGTCAGAGGGTTCACTGATCTGCAGAAGGAGGAGTACTTCAGGAAGAGATTCAGAGATGAGCAGCAAGCCAGCACAATCATCTCCCACATTGAGACATCACGAAGCCTCCACATCATGTGCCACATCCCAGTCTTTTGCTGGATCACTGCCACAGTTCTGGAGGATGTGTTAAGCAGAGAGGGAGGAGAGTTGCCCAAGACCCTGACTGAGATGTACAAAGAATTCCTGGTGTTTCAGATTGATCAGACGAAAGACAAATATGGAAGAGAAAAGTGCGTTCAGTACATTAAATCCTTAGCAAAACTGGCTTTCCACCAGCTGGAAAAGGGCAACCTGATCTTCTATGAGAAGGACCTGAGAGAGAGTGGAATTGATATCAGTGAGGCCTCAGTGTGCTCAGGAGTGTTCACACAGATCTTTAAAAATGAGCATGGGAAGAAGAAGGATGACAAAAGGATGTTCAGCTTTGTCCATCTAAGTGTTCAGGAGTTTCTTGCTGCTCTCCATGTGAAAATGGCACTTATCAACAGCAACAAAAATGTGATGCCTTTTCCACGACCAACAGTCAACAACCTGCAACTGCTTTTAAGGAAAACTTCTACAAAGAAGATCCACAGGATTGCTATCATAAATGCCTTACAGAGTCCAAATGGACACCTGGACTTGTTCCTTCGCTTCCTCCTAGGCCTTTCACTGCAGACCAATCAGGACAATCTAGAAGACCTGCTGATGAAGAGAGAAGGTAGCTCACAGGCCAATCAGGAAACGGTCAAGTACATCAAGAAAAAGATCAGTGAGGATCTGTCTGCAGAGAGAATCATCAATCTGTTCCACTGTCTGAATGAACTGAAGGAATGTTCTCTAGTGGAGGAGATCCAACAGTACCTGAGTTCAGGAAGTCTCTCCACAGATAAACTGTCTCCTGCTCAGTGGTCAGCTCTGGCCTACATCTTACTTTCATCAGAAAAAGATCTGGATGTGTTTGACCTGAAGAAGTATTCTGCTTCAGAGCAGGCTCTTCTAAGGCTGCTGCCAGTGGTCAAAGCCTCCAACAAAGCTCTGTAGGTGCACCGATAGCTGCATATATTAACTGTATCACATGTTTTATGCTTGATGTTACGGTACATGGTCGGCATCTTAAACCACAGGGTTGCCTTACTATCTAGTTCTAATTCTATCTAGTTCTTGATGATCAAAGCAAATTTGTCAAAGTTATAGCGATCGAAAAAGTGTGACTTTCATTTTTGAAGTAAGGACTTATCTTGTGTAATGTTAGTTTCCCTTAAAAAATAATCACTTGATTAAAATTCTCTTAACTCTAAAAATGTGATTTTTTACTTTGTAAACAACAGAAACAGTTTCAGTCTTTGTCTTCATCTCTAACTCTTCCTCAGGTTGAGTGGCTGTAATCTGTCAGAGAGAACCTGTGCAGCTTTGTCTTCAGTTCTCAGCTCCCAGTCCTCTAGTCTGAGAGAGCTGGATCTAAGTAACAATGACCTGCAGGATTCAGGAGTGAAGTTGCTCTCTGCTGGACTGGAGAGTCCACACTGTTCACTGGAGACTCTCAGGTCAGATCACACTGTAATGTTTTTGTGTAACACTGTGTCGTACCTCAAACATTAAGGGCCCTATCTTACCCTCGATGCAAGGTTGCACCAAGCGTGATGCAAGTGTCTTTGCTAGTTTAAGACTGACACAGTTGTCATTTTCCCATCCAACACCCATGCTGTTTAAATAGCAAATACACTATCACATGCTATCTTGAGGCAGCATAAAGTGATTGCATGATTGACCAACAAAAACCTGGTCTGAAGTCAGTGGCACAGTGTTTCACTGTTATTTTAAAGGCGCATTCTCAAGATAGTAATATGCGCCTACATAGGTGGGTGCACAAAAAGTGTATACTCTGCTTGTTACACACGGATGTGCAGCAGTGCACAAACATACAAAAAATTACAAATAAAAGGATTATAGTGTGAAAGGTTATTATTGTGCAATACACGTCATAATGGTTAGTCATGATATTTATCAGAATTAGCTAATCACAGTAATCATGGATGAAACTGTCTAATTATTTGACCAAATTGTGGCAATACATGTAGGTATTAAAACAGGCCCATCAGGTTGAGGGTGTCTGTCAAGACCCAGCAAACGGATATCAACAACGGATCAGACATGGATCAACTTTCCTGCTAAATCAATATATGAGGACATGAGGAACACAGGGGGAAATAAATGACATAAAAACAATGATTGAACTAAAGAAAGAAAGAACTCTGGACAGCTCCAAGCGGCTGCCAGCAGGATCAGCACTTTGGAGAGCTGATCAAGTCCTGACAACTGTGTATGATGATTTTTTACATGATTAAAATTAATGATTTACTTTTTGGACAATGTTTAACAAATATTCTTTAAAAGTTTTGAGATTACAGTGATGAGGTTTCCATACTTTCAGGAATTAAAACCCCGCTGATTTTACCTGTTACTCAGGGGAGGGAGGGTACAGGAGCAGTAGGGGTCAGTGTACTTGTAATGGATCGTGCGCTTTCAGTTTGTGCATGAGCAGATCTGTTTCCTCTGCAAAGAAGCATTCCTTCTTACTACTTGGCAAATGCACCATTATAATAGCAATGTGCCAAGGTACAATCACAGTTGGCTTGAGGATTTTTTTCTGTGATCTCTACAGTGGGCTTAACCTTGTTCATCATCATATGTCTGCACTTTGAATCATAAAAACATTTCACAAATTCATGAAGCATAGTTTTGGTTCAACTGGAGACTCTCAGGTCCTTTAACACATAACCATTTAAATGTTGCTGAACATACAGGTAAATGTCAGTGATGAGTCACCACGTCTGTTCACGTTCTGCAAGTAAATTACAGGAAATTACATGATGAAAATTCTTTGTTGTCTTAATTTTTCTTTAATTCTGCAGCAAATGTAACACTCAGCAGATCAGTAACTCAACAGATTCTGTTGATTCAGATTCTGTTCTGTTGTAGTGTAATTTGACTTTATTGAAACAACTGTTGTCGAAACTGATACACAAGGACAAATACATTATCTGTGTGTGTGTGTACATGCTTGTGGGTGTGCATGTACAATTGTGTGTATGTGTGTGTGTGTGTGTGTGTCTACAGGCTGTCAGGCTGTCTGGTCAGAGAAGAAGGCTGTACTTCTCTTGCCTCAGCTCTGAGATCCAACCCCTTCCAACTGAGAGAGCTTGACCTGAGCTACAATCATCCAGGAGACTCAGGAGTGACGCTGCTGTTTGCTGGACTGGAGGATCAACGTTGCAGACTGGACACGCTCAGGTGTGAACAGACAACAAGAGGTCATACACTGTTTCTCTGTTACACTGTTTCTTGCAGGCTTTAGCTATTTCCCACTGAAAATAGTTGGCAACACTGGGTGTTTCAGATTGGTCAGATGAAAGACAAATATGGCTCAGAAAAGTGCATCCAGTATATTAAATCTTTAGCAAAACTGCCTTTCCACAACCTGAAAAAAGGGCAACCTGACCTTCTATGAGAAATACCTGGAAGAGAGAGGCATTGATTTCAATTAGGCCTTAGTATGTTCAGAAGTGTTCACAGAGATCTTTAAAGATGAGGCTGGGAAGAAGAATGATGACAAAAAGATGTTCAGCTTTGTCCATCTGAGTGTTCAAGAGTTTCTTGCTGCTCTCCATGTGAAAATGGCACTCATCAACAGCAACAAAAATGTGATGCCTTTTCCAACTTCTTCTTCTTCTTCTTCTTCTTCTTCTTCTTCTTCTTCTTCTTCTTCTTCTTCTGGCTACTACCATTATGGGTCCTCACAGTAGATCATCCATTTCCATCATGTATCTTTGCTAACAAACTTTTTGGCTTACCATTTGCTATCATCAATCATCAGTTATCATCATTTGTCATTATCTGCTCCACTTACCACTGTCCTGCGTTCTTTTCTCCTCCTCCTCTTTCTTTCTCTTTCTTTCTTCACTCACTGATGGATAAAGTGTGTACATCTGTGACCAGCTCTGTGACTCATGCAATGGTACTGCAGTTAAGGGGGATTCCCACATTTTGAGACAGTGGTAGTCAGCCCTTGGGGCTTCAAAGGTGCTTAGTATGCTTATGCATGGGGTCAGCTCTGTGCCTTGCTCCTCTCCTTCTTCTTTGACGCCTTTTCCATGACCAACAGTTCAAATCCTGTGACTGCTTTTAAAGAACACCTCTACAAATAAAATTCACAAAATTTCCATCAACAAGGCTGTACAAGGTCCAAATGGACACCTGGACTTTTTTGCTTCATCCTGGGCTTTTCACTGCAGACCAATCAGGACAAATTAGAAGATGTGCTGATGAAGAGAGAAAGTAGCTCACAGACAAGTCAGGACACAGTCAAGTGCATCAAGAAAAAGATCATTAAGGATCTGTCTGCAGAAAGAATCATTAATCTGTCCCACTGTCTGAAGGAACTGAGGGAATGTTCTCTGGTGGAGATCCAAACTAAACTGTCTCCTCCTCCATGGTCAGCTCAGCTCTGGGCTTCATCTTACTGTTATTAGAAAAATATCTGGTAGTGTTTGACCTGAAAAAATACTCTGCCTCAGAGGAGACTCTTCACTATCTAATTCTTATTGATGATCAAAGCATATACCGACATGGCCTAAATTATTGGTACCCCTGCATTTTATTAAAATAATGCACCATTCTCCCTGATAAGTCTTGAAATTAAGACATTTTATTATCAGTGCACGTCAAAACAAAAAAGTTGTAAAAATAACTGAATTCATGCTCATTCTACAAAGACATTCAAAGACCATTTAGAAGAAATAATTGATTTGTAGTGATACTTTAAGTAGACTATTGTGTTTTAATTAGTATCACAGGTGTTTTCAATCTTATAATCACTCAGCAGCCAGTTTCAAAGGAAAAGAAATATTCTGCTGTTTTGTGCCACTGTGTACATCACATTGGATATGGAAAACAGAAGGAAAATGAGAGATTGTACTGAGGACATTAGAAAAAAAGTAATAGCTAAGCATGTTCAATGTAAAGGTTACAAGGCCATCTCCAAAGAGCTTGGTGTTCCTCTGACCACTGTTGCCAATATTTTTAAGAAGTTCAAGGGCCATGGAACTGTAGCCAACATCTCTGGACAGAAAGATTGCTCGAATGGTCGAGAAAGAACCAAGGAAAACATCAATACAGATACAAGCTGTTCTTCAAGTTCAAGGTACAATAGTTTCCTGTCACACCATCCATCAATGTCTGAATGAAAATGGGCTCCATGGTGGAAGACCCAGGAAGATGCCACTTCTAAGAGGGAGTCACAAAAAAGCCAGACTGGACCTTGCCAAAATGCATGTTGACAAGCCACAGTCCTTCTGGGAGAATATGCCTTGGACAGATGAAACAAAATGAGAGCTTTTTGGTAAATCTCACCAACCCTATGTTTTCAGAAGAAAAAATTAAGCCTTCAAAGAAAAGAACACCATGCCTACCTTGAAACATGGAGGAGGTTCAGTGATGTTTTGGGGTTGCTTTGCTGCCTTAGGCACTGGGTGCCTTGAATCTGTGCAGGGCACAATGAAATCAGAAGACTATCAAGGCATTTTGGAGTGAAACATGTAGGCCAGTGTCAGAAAGCTGTGTCTTAGTCACAGGTCACGGGTGTTCTAGCAGGATAATGACCCTGAACATACATCAAAAAGCACCCAAGAGTGGATGAGAAGAAAACATTTGAACATTCTGATGTGGCTTGCTATGAGTCCTGATCTGAATCCCACTGAACATCTGTGGAAAGAGCTGAAACTTGCAGTTGAGCTATGGCACCCATCAAACCTGAGAGAACTGGAGTAGTTTGCTCAAGAGGAATGGGCCAAACTACCGGTGGACATGTGTAGAAACCTTATTCAGAGTTACAGAAAGAGCTTCACTGCAGTTATTGTCTCCAAAGGCTGTGCAACAAAATATTAAGTTAAGGGTACCAATATTTTTGGCCATGCCATTTTCATTTGTTTTATTGTATTAAATAATTTGTGTAAGTTGTAAATCAAAAGAAAAGTTTCAGTTATAATTACTATGATTAAAAATATGACTTTAATTTCTGAAGTAATGACTTATCTTATTGGAACTCTCTTACCTGACCAAGATCCTAATGACTTTTAGAGAGATGGAGAAGGTAACACCAAAATTATGATTTTTACTTTGTAAACAACAGAAACAATATCTGTGTTTGTCCTTATCACTAATTCTCCTTCAGGCTGCGGGGCTGTAATCTATCAGAGAGAAGCTGTGCCACTCTGCCCTCAGTTCTCAGCTCCCAGTCCTCTAGTCTGAAGGAGCTGGACTTGAGTAACAACAACTTGCAGGATTCAGGAGTGAAGCTGCTCTCTGCTGGACTGGAGAGTCCACACTGTACACTGAAGACTCTCAGGTCAGATCACACTGCTTTTGTGTCATACCTCAAACATTAAATTGTATATAGTCAAGTTTTTGTGCTGCATGAAACATACAATATGTGATATGACATCTGTACTTGAGTGCAAAATTTTTTTGTGAATGAGTCATCAACTGAAACACTTTATTTTGCTGTGACAATGACAGTTTGATTGAGGATTTTTTTCCTATGATTTAACCATGTTCATCATCATATGTCTGCACTCTGAATCATAAAAACATGTCAAAAATGTATGAAGCATAGTGTTGGTTCAAATGGAGACTCTTAGTTCAGGATTTAACTTAAGTTACACAGATGAGCATTTTATACAAGTTAATGTCAGTGAAGAATCACAATGTCAACAGATTCTGTTGATGACAGTCTGTAGTGTCATTTGACTATACTGAACAGTGTGTGTGTGTGTGTGTGTGTGTGTGTCCAGGCTGTCGGGCTGTCTGGTCAGAGAGGAAGGCTGTGCTTCTCTGGCCTCAGCTCTGAGATCCAACCCCTCCCATCTGAGAGAGCTTGACCTGAGCTACAATCATCCAGGAGACTCAGGAGTGAGGCTGCTGTCTGCTGGACTGGAGGATCCACACTGGAGACTGGATACTCTCAGGTCTGAACAGACAACAACACACTTACAAAGCTTACACACATTTTCTCTGTCACACTAACAAGCTGAGGACTGTTGGTTCACAGTCTGTACCAGCAGCACTGCTGATAACAGTGAAGGCAGTAACTGATGTGCTGCAATACACAACATTCCTGTTTTACTACAAATTAGAGCTTCATGGTCTTTATTCATGCCACTATCTCATTCAGTCTATGATTGTATTCTTACATAATAATAGTAATAATAATAATAATAATAATAACTTTATTTGTATAGCACCTTTCATACAAAAAAATGCAGCTCAAAGTGCTGTACAACAAAAGAAATAACATGCACCAAGTGCTTCACATCAATAAAGACATAAAAGGCACAAAATGAACATAAAAACATGTAAATAGATAAGAGGGAAAATTGTGAAAAACAAAACAAAATGAAAAAACATTTTGATACCAATTGTATTATTATTATTATTATTATTATTATTATTATTATTATTATTATTAAGGCTGTAGTCTGTGGTATTGCTGAACTGTATTTCATTATAGAGAGGTGTTTTGTGTTATTTAGCCTAACCTCACTAATATAATGGGGAGGACACAATAATAGAAATCCCTGTCAGTATAGTACAATACATTTGAAGAGTAGTACAATCTGGATTCTCCTAAATGATCACAGATTTGAAACAACACTGAAAAAGTTTAAACAAAAACTGAACATTATCACCTCCATAAATGGAAGATTTGTTTACAGAACTGTTGTATCAGACTGCATTAGTTTTAGCTAGATGACCTACTATACTGGCAGCAGAGTGTCTAACTTTATTAGATGGTAGATGTACCTGCTCAAACTGAAATCTTTTAGCTCGCAACTGCTGCAGGTGATCCAGGTCCCCTTGGCTGAGGGGAACTGTGCCAGCGCCACAATCGCAGCCTCCTTAGGTCATAGCTAACCCCATCCTCTGGCACAACCACCAGAGGTTGTTGGGGCAATAAATTCCTCATCTGAAGCCTTCGTCTGCAAAATTTCCCTGTGTAAACTCCCTTTGATGAATGATGTTAAAGTTGATTACACTGCCATGCTAAATTAAAATGATTATACTAGCCATTTAGTGATGTTACTGATCAATGAGATGAAATTTGGCAACTCATATTAATCTTACTAGCAACATAGATTGCATTGCTAAACGTAACGCTAACTAGTTTTTTTCAAAATGTATGCCCCACTGCAGTCTATCATTTCATACTGTGGCAACTGTTTGTAAAATATGTTCTTACCTGTGAGGATGATGTTTTGCGGATGTTATAAAACCCAACAGCAGAGCTCCATGGCTTGCATTCCCCAGAGAGAAATCAAAACAGCGGTGTTCACAAGGACAGAGGGTGGGGCACGTTCAGGAGGACATAGGTGAAGGGTTGCGCTTGTTCACGAGGATGCAGGTGAAGGGTGGGGCACATTATGTGGATGGGTGGAGCACAACAGAGCAGAAACAGGGAGGGGAGGGGGGAGCAGAGTTGCTTCCATAGGAGTCTCATGGTACAACTAGCTTGATTTCCAGAAGTTGCATCTTTTACCTTCAAGAATCATGGGAGAAAATCATAATTTCAGTTCAAAGTGAAAAAACCTTTTCTTTTTTGTTTTTAAACCAGAATCATGCAGTCCTGTTACAAACAATTTTAAAACAGGATGTAAAAGAAGATATGAATCATCTTCTACCTCTTTTATCCTGACATCACTGTCATGTATCATCTCAGAACAATGACTTAATTTCCACTCAAGGTGTAATGTGCTGTTGTTGTGTTTATCTGATCCCTGATCAATTCAGACACTGAATGATGTGTGTGAAAGAGGAATGTGAGAGTCCACAAAGACGAGAAACTGTCTCACTCAAATGTCCATCCATGTGTTTGTGTTAGATTAAGTAGTTTTTAACTAGCTGCTAAACTGTTAGAGACAAGTTCCTCTTCTGGTGTTTTGTTTTGTTACCAACAGCCTCAGCTGCATCAGCACCACCTGCTGGACTGGAGGAGAGCTGACCCTGATTTGCACATAGCTGTGAAAACAAGGACTGATTATAATGATATGAGATCTGGTGAACAAAGACAGATATATGTGACTAAATGTAAACAAAAGCTTATTATACCTGATCTAGATTTTATCCAGATATGAGACTTTTGAAATGACGGGTGTCTATGGGACCAGAGTGCAGCTGAGCAGCTAGAATATCAAAAAAGTGCAGAACTGTAAAGAAAGTGCAAGAACTATTTATGTTTTTCACTTAAAAACCCCCAAATGAACCAGAATAACCAGTGATGCAGTACATACAGATACATCCATGGTTTAAGTGCACAAGTTCTTGTTCTTCTGGTGTTTTGTCAGTTATCAAACAGCCTCAGGTGCATCAGCACCACCCTCTGGACTGAAGGAGAGCCGAGAATAACCAGTGATGCAGTGTCCAGTTGTTCTGAGAGCACATTTGTTAAATTAAATAAGAGAATAAGGCAACAGGTAGTGTGATCAGTGATGTTGTGATCCAGTTTGAACCCTGCAGACCTCTGAGGTCGGTCAACTCTGATGCTTCTTCACAGAATCCAAACATGCTGAAGCTGCTTTTATGTTTATAAATCCAGCTTTTTTGTCTTAATGTTAGGTCTGGGTGAAGCTTTATAGAGATCACTGATGAGTAAACTTCTGAATTTTCATTCTGACTTTGTTTCTTCCTCCAGGGTGGAACATGGTGGAGAGCAGAGGCTGAAACCTGGTCTGAGAAAGTGTAAGTGTGTGTTCACTTTGATTCATGAAAACAAGGCAGCACATGTTAAAGTAGTTTAAATCAAAAGCTTGATCATCTGCATTCACTTCTTTCTTTGAAATAATATCCAAAAAATAGTCACTATTAAGTTTTCATCTTTATTAACAGTCGGTCTGTTAATAAAACAACAAATAAATCATCAGATGTGTTAGATGACAAACTGCTGCTGTATTGTGTCTCGTTCTCTCCACCAGATGCCTGTGAACTCACACTTGACACAAACACAGTAAACAGAAAACTCAAACTGTCTGACAACAACAGGAATGTGACACATGTGACAGAGGAGCAGCCATATCCTGATCATCCAGAGAGATTTGATGTGTGGTATCAGCTGCTGTGTAGAAATGGTCTGATTGGTCGCTGTTACTGGGAGGTCGAGTGGAGTGGATGGGTTCATATATCAGTGAGTTACAAAGGAATCAGAAGGAAAGGAAATAGCACTGACTGCAGGTTTGGAGAGAATAATCAATCCTGGAGTCTTAGCTGCTCTGATGATGGTCGTAACTCTGTCTGTCACAATAACACAAGAACAGACCTCACCTCCTCCTCCTCCTCTTTCTCCATTTCCTCCTACCTTGTATCTAACAGAGTAGCAGTGTATGTGGACTGTCCTGATGGCACTCTGTCCTTCTACAGAGTCTCCTCTGACACACTGATCCACCTCCACACCTTCAACACCACATTCACTGAACCTCTGTATCCTGGGTTCTTGGTTGGGTCTGGTTCCTCAGTGTATCTGTGTTCAGTGTAGGAGGAAGAGTCTCCTGTATAGAGAAACACTAATGACAAACACACTTTTTATCAGTCATACTAATCTACTCACAGAAAAATCTATGAGGAAACATCTCCAATTGTTTTGCTTTGGTGAATGCAATGTGTGTCCATGATTTTAACAGCTGCGAGACACCAAATATGTTGTCAAGATTTTAGTTGTCTTTTTTTGTAACCTTGCAATCCAAAACTGTTCTCATTTAAATAAGTATGTATATCCACTAAAATCAGATTCCACACACATGCATATATGTTTTCTTCAAACAAATGTACCAATAATTTTAGTTTGTTGAAATATGATTCCACAGTTTTTGTAAATGAGATGTTATCAGAAAATAAACCAGTCATATATTGAACCAGACAGAGTCACATTTGTTCTTGTTTATCTGTTGTTGATTATTGGAAGGTTGAAATACATTTAATTTCAGTATTTTACCAATCTACTGACCTTATAAGACATCCGTCTCCAGGAATTCAGGTTGAATTGATCAATGTTATTTTTAATTTAAAGGGCTGGTATTGTGGAAGACAATAAAAAATAGCTCTGAGATGGATTAAGGTGATGGTTTCTATCTCCTTATTTGAAATTTTGAAATTCACAGCTCAAGAGCAAGCAGTGTTGAATTGGTACTCGTTACTATGAAAGTCAAATCAAATCTGCAGAAAGCTTTAGCGTGACAAGGTGTGTTTTAAAATATACAGAAGACAATAATCTTATAGTTTGGAGCATCAGTTCAATCAGTTCATTAATGCACACATGGTTTCTTCAGTCCACAGGTGAACACACATTTAGCTAAGCTGTAACCAAACCAAGACCCTGAAAACTAGATTTCAAAGTTTTAATAACATTAAATATTCACAAAAAATGATAACAATCCAAGTTAAAGTTTGGGGGAAAAACATCTTAAGTTATTATTAATGAAGAGGTAAACATTAAATATACATCAATCAAACATCCCCACAACTGATTGAAATGTTGCTTAATTCTTATTGGTATACGGGAGTCTGTCAACCAATCAATCAATCAATCAACCTTTCATACAGGTCAGTGCAATTCAAAGTGCTTTACAGATGACTGACAAGCTGATACAACTAATGCACCCAAGAAATAAAATGATGAAAATGTAATAAAACAAATAAAATAGATTTTAAAAATTAATAAAAGATAATGACAAATAAAATACAAAAGAGGGAAAACATTTGACTGATAACATGAATACAGTGGAATAAAAAATAGAAATGAATTATTAAATTATTAATCAAGGCTGAAGAGATTAGTTTAAGTTTATGTTTAATGAATTCAACACTTTCAGCAGCTCTCAGGTAAACCTACAACATCATGACAACATATATCCTGATGACAGATGGGTAACTAATATAGATTAAAATGTAGTTGCTCTAATCCTCGGGGAACCCCACAAGTTATTTTTTAGAGGTGCTGGAGAAATTATCATCTTTTACAACAAAAACTCTCTTGAACTGTTTTTATGTTATCTTTCTGGCAGACAGTCCAATCTGATCCCTCAGTCTATTTAGAAGAATGTTATGATCAGCTGTGTTAAAAGCAGCACTCAGATCAAGTAGTTCAAAGACTCAAGAGTTTACTTTTTCCATTGGATAGATTTATATTTATTTTCTATATAAGTGATGGATGTACATCTGTCAAACAGCTGTGTGATGTGACTAGTGCACTGGTGAAGTGTTTCACATCCTTTTCAACATTAAGTACTGGGAGCTCTGCTATCATTGACGTTTCTACCATTTGTGTGTTACTGCCACCTTGCAGTTATCACTTCAGACCAGGGTCTGAATAAAGTACTACTGTATATCAAAATTAAAGCATTAATCAATCAATCAATCAATCAATTTTTATTTATATAGCGCCATATCACAACAGAAGTCATCTCAAGGCACTTTTCACATAGAGCAGGTCAAGACCGTACTCTTTAATTTACAGAGACCCAACAATTCCCCCATGAGCAAGCACTTGGCGACAGCGGTAAGGAAAAACTCCCCTTTAACGGGTAGAAACCTCAAGCAGACCCCGGCTCTTGGTGGGCGGCCATCTGCTTTGAGAGAGAGAAAGAGAGAGGGAAAGGGGGAGGGGGGACAGGAGAGCAACAATCACAACAACAACAACAAGCACAAGCATCAATAGACAGGGAAGGATGCCATCAGGACTGTGAAGGACTGCGAAGGTTTGGCCCGGGACTCAGGTTTTCCTGTGAGATGAGAAAGCACAAAAAACTCTGGGGAAGAAGCAAAGTTAGTGACATGCATTGATGTTACATGAATGCATACAGATGGAGAGGAGGAGGAGGAGAGAGGAGCTCAGTGCATCATGGGAAGTCCCCCAGCAGTCTAGGCCTATAGCAGCATAACTAAGGGCTGATCCAAGGTGAGCCTGGTCGGCCCTTACTATAAGCTTTATCAAAAAGGAAAGTTTTAAGCCTACTCTTAAACATAGAGAGGGTGTCTGCACCCCGGACTGAATCCGGTAGATGGTTCCATAGGAGAGGAGCCTGATAGCTGAAGGCTCTGCCTCCCATTCTACTTTTAAAGACTGTAGGGACCACCAGTAAGCCTGCATACTGGGAGCGCAGTGTTCTAGTGGGATAATACGGTACTATAGGCTCTTAAAGATACGATGGTGCCTGACCATTAAGGGCTTTGTAAGTTAGGAGAAGGATTTTAAATTCTATTCTAGATTTTACAGGAAGCCAATGCAGCAAAGCTAAAATGGGAGAAATGTGGGCTCTTTTTCTAGTTTTAGTCAATACACGTGCAGCTGCATTCTGGACCAGCTGGAGAGTCTTTAGAGACTTGTTAGGGCAGCCTGATAATAAGGAATTGCAATAATCCAGCCTAGAAGTAACAAATGCGTGAACTAGTTTTTCTGCATCTTTTAGGGACAGGATGTGCCTGATTTTTGTGATATTACGTAAGTGAAAAAAGGCAGTCCTTGAAATTTGATTTATGTGGGAGTTAAAGGACATATCCTGATCAAAGATAACTCCCAGATTCCTTACGGTGGTGCTGGAGGCCAGGGTAATGCCATCCAGTGTAGCTATATCATTAGATAATGTGTTTCTAAGGTGTTTAGGGCCAAGCACAATAACTTCAGTTTTATCTGAATTTAGTAGTAGAAAATTGCAGGTCATCCAGGTCTTTATGTCGTTAAGGCATGTTTGGAGTTTGTTTAACTGATTGGGTTCATCTGGCTTCACTGATAAATATAATTGGGTGTCATCTGCGAAACAATGAAAATTTATGGAGTGCTTCCTAATAATATTACCTAAAGGAAGCATATATAAGGTGAATAGAATTGGTCCAAGTACAGAACCTTGTGGAACTCCGTGTCTAACTTTTGCCTTCACGGAGGATTCATCATTAACATGTACAAACTGAAATCGGTCTGATAAATAGGACTTAAACCAGCTTAATGCAGTTCCTTTAATGCCAATTAAATGTTCCAGTCTCTGCAAAAGGATTTGATGGTCAATTGTGTCGAATGCAGCACTAAGATCTAACAGGACAAGTATAGAGACAAATCCTTTGTCCGATGCAGTTAAATAAAACAACACTGGAAAATATATATCTGCCAACATCTGTCAGAAGGGTTGACCCATTGACAGAGCATAGTGGAGCTTGAGTTTGATGATGGGGGCCATGGGGGCCTGCATCAGCCAGACCTTGAATACATTCTGTGAGGGCAATCCACTAGTCATTTTTGAGGGTGCACAGTTTGGAATGGAAGGTACTGCAGGCTTCTCAATAGATGTCTTTGGCAGCAAATACATGTTTGTGGCATGTGTGTTTCCTTTCCAGGAGTTGCTGTATTTCCGCGTCTGACTTGTCTAGCCAGTCCTGATATTTCCTGGTTGAGAAGCCTATGAATTCGGCTGAAGCCTCCTGCAGTGCTTTCTTGAGCTGCTATCATTGTTTGACAGGGCTTGCAGCAGGGTCTGACTCTTTTTCCAGCTTCTCCCTGATTTTGGCCTGAAGATTCTTTCACCTCAGGGCTCTGGAGTCACTGAACCTGGAGCTTCTTGATCTTGGTCTTGATCTTGATCTCTATCTTTCCTCTTGTGAGGGGTTTGTAAGTGAAGGAAGCTTTTTACATTATAACAAACATATAATTATAACAAATAATATTCAAAATTCCATGTTTCTACTGTAATTAACATAGCAATTCTAACTCACATATATAAAATAATTAATAGGCTACACAATTACATTTATTTTAAACCACAAAATAGGTATAACAATGTAGGTGAATGAATTTAGTCTCTGTGCTGTTTTGTGTCGCAGAAGTCTCTGTGTCAGCTGCAGTAACAGGATGTGGTCGTTGGACAGATGAGAGACTAAATGTGTCAGTCACAACCACATTTCATGGGAACAGCGACACAACATACTGGTGAAGGTAAAGTTCCTGTTTGAGGTGTTATTACTCTTCATGTTGTGGCTGTCAGTTCTGCTCACTGGCTCATAAAGACTCCACAGATTCAGTTCTGTAAGTCTGCAGGAGAATCTACAATCAACAAGACTTCAGTCTGGATAAAGACAGCTGTTCACTGTGAGTGTTAAATACATTTCTATCTCTTCACTGCTTTAGGGAGTGGCCAACCTCATTAAAGCTAACCAACCTGCAGCATTAATGTCATTAAAATTGCTGAGACAGCGGACAGCGGAATTGAACTGCCGATCTTCCAATTAGTGGATGACTCAATCTACCTATTGAGCCACAGCTGCCCCATATAGTAAGAATGACTATAATTTAGTCATTCATTCATTTATTTTGCCATTTTGTTTGCAAATGCAGAATTCAGATGAACGAACAGTTGAAAGCATCCCAACAGTGTCAACATATGAATGGTTCAATTTATGAATTTTATTAAGGCAATTACTTCCCTGTTTTCTCGATATTTTTTTACTGTGAATCATGTAAAACTACTCTAGTGGAGTCCAAAAATAAAAATTAGAGCTGAAATGAGGTCCTCTTTAATCATTTCTATTGCTTCAGTGATCCAGCTATGTGTGTTGCATTTATAATTTTCCAATGTTTCTGGTAGGTGATGTTTGGACTCAAAAGCAAGACTCAGCAACAGAGCAGGTAAATAAAAGTTTAAATACACAGTTTAAATGTTTTTTGATTCAAGGCAGTCAAGTCAGCAGTCAACAGAATCCAAAAGGGAAGCAGGCTGGATCAGAGACTTAAACACAATGACCATGGGGGCACAAGAGAAAATCTGGCTGTGGACTAGTGTTTGTGGAAATAGCAAGTCCTTCATGTTGACAATATTCTGTGATTTTAACAGGATTATGACAAAGTTGGACCTGTTGAACACTCTGGAGGATTTGATAGAGAAGGAATTTGAGGACTTCAAGTGGTTCCTAAAGGATGAAAGTCTGGAAGGCCACCAAGCCATCAAAGCATCCCGGCTGGAGAAGGCAGAGAGACGGGACACCGTGGATCTGATGGTGCAGACCTACCAACTTCCTGGAGCTGTGGAGGTGACCAAGAATCTTTTAAAGAAGATCAACAGAAATGATCTGCTGCTGAGTTTATCAGAAGGTGAGTCACAGGAAGAGAGAAACATGATGTCACTGCCAGGTGAGAGATGTATTTTAATACTGGACCGATCTTATGCAAACAAGATAATAATTTGTTAGCACAAGATGCCATCTCTCACTGGCAACGTTTATATTTTTACAGTCTATGGTTTTGAACTATAGTAAATGAAATATGAAAAACTGGGAAACAACATTGCAATGGCAATGTACAATCATGGTGCACAGTGTAAAGATAACAGAAGAATCATACAGCTTTAAACTTAACATTTGAATCCGATGAGCCCTTAATGACTACAGCGCAGCTTCATCGCAATCAACTCAACAAGAAACCACATTGAAAGTTTGTGTTATATAATCAAGCATTGATTAACCCAATAATAACAGCAAGAAGTGTGATTGAAAAAATATATAATGTCTCCCTCTATGTCTCAGTGGATGTCAGTGATGCTGGAGAGACTTCAGAGAATAGAGGACCTTCCTCTTCTCAGACTGAAGGTAAAAGTGCTGTGCTCTCTGGTATGTATGGGAGAAAAACTGTTGTTTTTACGTTTACAATAATTAAGTGTAAGTTTTACTTTCTGTGTGAGACTTTATGACTCCATTATAACTGTGTTAAAGCAAAAGCAGGGGAACTTGCTGAGATTTTGTTGATTGTAGCATCCATAGGATATACTAACAAAAAGTGTGTTCAAACTGAACTGGAAGCAAATTTTCAAAGGGACAAAAGACAAAACTGACTCAAAAAAGACAGGACTGACTCACCTAGCTTGCATTAAGCCAACCCCAACACATTAATGGCCAGCACCAATAGGCCACACCAAATGCTCAATCCTAACCTCTGATAGGACAATACACATGTAGTGACAGTACATGTGTTGTTCAGCCTTTCTCTATGGTCTTGTAGCAGACCCATATCTTCGTTGATGAGACAGTGGTCATCAGCAAACAACAGTTTGTTCACAGTCTCAGGTTCTGGTTACGGGTTTGCCTCCTTGGTGATGCTGTCCATGTAGGTTATGAACATCAGTGGGGACAGCGCATATCCATCTGTGACACCTGATGTTACATCAAAGCAGTCAGTGTTCCCCTCTGGAGAGCACATGGCACTTTTGCTGTCTCTGTACATGGCCCTGATTTTGTCCAGTAGTGGGCCTTTGTCCAGTTGGTTATACAGTAGTTCAAACTAGTTCCACCTCAAGCTCCACCAGTATCTACAATCTAATAATGTATAGATCATACAGGATACTATATCAGTCACAAAATATTCCATTACAAGAAAAGTCCTGCATTCAAAATCCTACTAAAGGGACTTACATAAAGTGAGCAGTTTGATGTTTAGTGCCTTGCTGAAGAAGACTTTAATATATGAAACAGGAGAAGTCAGGGATCAAAACTCCAAACTGACAACCAAAGGCCCACTGGCTCTAACACCTGAGCTACAGCTGCCCATGTCTCCTGAATGAACAGGGTACAAGGTAACAAACAATGAACTGATTTGTTGGTTTTCAATTCAATTCAATTCAATTCAATTCCATTCAATTTTATTTATATAGCGCCAAATCATAACAAAAGTTATCTCACAGCACTTTTTACATAGAGCAGGTATAGCCCATACTCTTTATTTTACCTAGACCCAACATTCCCCCATTAGCAAGCACTTGGCGACAGCAGCAAGGAAAAACTCCCCTTTAATGAAAAGAAACCTCGAGCAGAACTGGGCTCTTGGTGGGTGGTCATCTGTCTTGACCGGTTGGGTTGAGACAAGAGGGAGGGAGGGAGAGAGAGCCATAGAGAAGCATAATAACAATAATAACAATAATAACAATAACGACGATAATAATAATAGAAATATGACTAATACTAATAAAAGCAGGTTTGGGCATCAAGCAGGACCGTGTCAGCACAGGTTCCCCATAGCCATGGTCCATCGGACTCTGCCATGCATAACTAGAGGGTCCATGACCATGATCCATAGGAACATGTGAGATGAGAAAGCACAAAAACCAAGAAGAAGCCAAGTTAGTAAGATGCATTAATGGTACATGAATGCATACAGATGGAGAGGAGGAGGAGGAGAGAGGAGCTCAGTGCACCATGAGAAGTCCCCAGGCAGTCTAGGCTGCTATAGCAGCATAACTAGGGACTAATCCAAGGCAAGCCTGACTGGTTCTAACTATAAGCTTTATCAAAAATGAAAGTTTTAGCCTACTTTTAAATGTAGAGAGGGTGTCTGCCCCCCCGACCAAATCTGGAAGATGGTTCCACAGGAGATGAGCCTGATTGCTAAAAGGTCTACCTCCCATTCTATTTTTGGAAACTCTAGAAACCACAAGTAAGCCTGCATTCTGGGAATACAGTGTTCTAGTGGGATAACCGGGTACTATGAGTTCTTTAAGATAAGATGGTGCCTGACCATTAAAGGCTTTGTAGGTGAGGAGAAGTGATAACACATACTAAGTGTTATCAATTCTTAGCTGGACAACAGACACTACAACAATTATAAACTGGAAAAGTCTGCTCCATGAGTCTGAAAAGCAGCATAGTTAGAGCACAGAGTGAGATGTCTGTTCTCCCTCTTTCTCTTTGCTATAAACACATGTAACACTAGCTGTTAGCATGCAGCTGCTCTTATTTCTACCAGGGTCTCAGTGCTTGTTCTCTGCAGAAACTCTGCTGCTCTCTGCCTGCTCAACCTTCTTTCAGTTAGTCAGCGGGTTGCTCTGATAGCTGCAGCCTCGCATTCAAACACACGTGCTCTCTCTCTCAACCACACAGTCGCTATGTACTGAGCCATTCAGTAAAGGGGCTATGTTACTTGTTTGACACATTTTAGTTTAGGAAACATCTTAAAATACTTTTCTTTCATAAAATCCCTGATGTGTAGGCCCGGCAGGGGGTCAACCATGCCTTTACTGCTTTTTGTGAGAAAAAGACATCTAGTATGTTTTTTCTATTTGTCACACAGATGTGATGGTTCCAGTACCAGAGCCACAACCCATCTCCTATTACCAACACATGCTTCAGTCAAACCTCCAGGATAAGTTTATGTGTGCACAAGAGGGGTGGGCACAGAAAAAAGATGAGCAACGTCTGGATGATGTCTACACAGAGCTGTACATCACAGCCGGGGGGGACATACACATCAACACACAGCATGAGGTCAGACAGATTGAAAGGGCAGGGAAGCTAGCAGAAACACTTAAACCCAGTGACATTTTTAGAATCCCCACTGGAAGATATAAACCCATAAGAACAGTTCTGACTAATGGAAATGCAGGAATTGGCAAAACATTTCTTGTGCAAAAGTTTGTGTTGGATTGGGCTGAAGGAAGAGCCAATCAAGATGTGCATCTCATTTTCCCCTTTACCTTCCGTCAGCTGAATTTACTAAAGGGAGAAAAGTTTCGTTTGGCAGAGCTCATTCATGAATGCATCAGGGAGACCAGAGACATCAAGGAGGAGGCTCTTAATCACATCTTTACAACTCTACAGATGTCAGGAAACACCAACTATGACAAGAGTAAATTCAAACTTCTTTTTGTGTTTGATGGGCTGGATGAGAGCCGCCTTCATCTGAACCTTAATGTCAATGATATTGGCTATCTCGACATAACAAAGTCAACTGAAGTGGAAGTCCTGCTGAGGAAACTCATCAACAGAAAAGAGTTTTGCTCAGCACGTATCTGGATAACCACACGACCTGCAGCTGCTTATCAGATCCCTCGAGACTTTGTTGATAGCATGACAGAGGTCAGAGGGTTCACTGACCCACAAAAGGAGGAGTACTTCAGGAAAAGATTCAGAGATGAGGAGCAGGCCAGCACAATCATCTCCCACATCAAGACATCACCTAGTCTCCACATCATGTGCCACATGCCAGTCTTCTGCTGGATCACTGCTACAGTTCTGGAGGATGTGTTGAAAAGCAGAGAGGGAGGAGAGCTGCCCAAAACCCTGACTGAGATGTACACAGAATTCCTGGTGTTTCAGATTGAACAGACAAAACAAAAATATGGCCCAGAAAAGTGCATTCAGTATATTAAGTCATTAGCAAAACTGGCTTTCCACCAGCTGGAAAAGGGCAACCTGATCTTCTATGAGAGAGACCTGAGAGAGAGTGGAATTAATTTCAATGAGGCCTCAGTGTGCTCAGGAGTGTTCACACAGATCTTTAAAGAAGAGCGTGGGAAGAAGGATGACAAAAAGATGTTCAGCTTTGTCCATCTGAGTGTTCAGGAGTTTTTGGCAGCTTTTTATGTAGAGAAGTCTCTCATTAACAGACACAAGAATGTCATGTCTGAGCCAGGGCAAACTTGTGGCAAAAATGTACGAATGATTTTCAGCAAAACATCGATGAGAGAGCTCCACAGGTATGCTATTGACAAGGCCTTACAGAGTCCAAATGGACACCTGGACTTGTTCCTCCGCTTCCTCCTGGGTCTTTCACTACAGACCAATCATAATCTCTTACAAGGGCTACTAAAAAAGAAAAGAAGCTCACAGACAAGTCAGAAAACAGTTGAGTATATTAAGGAGAAGATCAGTGAGAATCTTTCTGCAGACAGAAGCATCAATCTGTTCCACTGTCTGAATGAACTGAATGATCATTCTCTAGTGGAGGAGATCCAACAGTACCTGAGTTCAGGAAGTCTCTCCACAGATGAACTGTCTCCTGCTCAGTGGTCAGCTCTGGTCTTCATTTTACTGTCATCAGAAAAAGATCTGGATGTGTTTGACCTGAAGAAATACTCTGCTTCAGAGGAGGGTCTTCTGAGGCTGCTTCCAGTGGTCAAAGCCTCCAACAAAGCTCTGTAGGTGCACAGAAAACTGCAGATACTAACTGTATCACCTGTAGAGTTGATCCCAGCTAATGAAAGTAGAGCTTTAGTCAATCTGCCTTGGCTGCCTTGCCAAAGTTTTAATCTGCCTTGACTGGTTGAGTTGAGAGAAAAAGAAGGGAGGGCGAGAGGAAAGAGACACAGAAAAGCATAACAACAACAACAACAATAATAATAATAATAACAACAACAATAATAACAATAATAGTGGGAGAAGACAAGTCAAGGAAGTACCCCCATAGGACCATGCTACCATCTCCGCACCATCCCACAACCATGGCCCACAACTCAGATTTTCCTGTGAGACTAGAAAGCACAGAAACTCTGGGTAAGAACATACAATAATGGTACATGAATGCGTACAGATGGAGAGAAGGAGAGAGGAGCTCAGTGCATCATGGAAAGTTCCCTGGCAGTCTAGGTCTATAGCAGCATAACTAAGGGCTGTTTCAAGGCAAGGCTGGCCAGTCCTAACTATAAGCTTTATCAAAAAGAATCATTTTAAGCTTACTCAGCTTAAGCTTAAGCTAAACGTAGAAAGGGTGTCTTCCCCCAGACCGAATCTGGAAGATGGTTCCACAGGAGAGGGCCCTGCTAGCTGAAGGTTCTGCCTCCCATTCTACTTTTGGAGACTCTAGGAACCACAAGTAAGCCTGCATTCTAGAAGCAGAGTGTTCTCGTGGGATAATAGGGTACTATAGGCTCTTAAAGATACGATGGTGCCTGACCATTAAGGGCTTTGTAGGTGTGGAGAAAGATTTTAAATTCTATTCTGGATTTTACAGGAAGCCAATGCAGCAAAGCTAAAATGGGACGCATTTTATCTCTTTTTTTTCAGTACATATGCAGCTGCATTCTGGACCAGCTGGAGAGTCGTTAGAGACTTATTAGGGCAGCCTGATAAAGAATTGCAATAATCCAGCCTAGAAGTAACAAATGCGTGGACTAATTTTTCTGTATCTTTTTGAGACAGGATGTGCCTGTTTTTTGCAATATCATCTAGGTGAAAAGGGCAGTCCTTGAAATTTGTTTTATGTGGGAGTTAAAGGACATATCCTGACCAAAGATAACTCCCAGATTCCTTACGGTGGTGCTGGAGGCCAGGGTAATGCCATTCAGAGTAGCTATATCATTAGATTATGTGTTTCTAAGGTGTTTAGAGCCAAGCACAATAACCTCAGCTTTGTTTGAATTTGGTGGCAAAGAATTGCAGGTCATCCAGGTCTAAATGTCTGGATGATTAGAGGATGTTTAGTTAACTGATAACTGACTCTGTGTCTAACTTTTGCATGCATGGAGGATTCTTTGTTAACATGTACAAACTGAAATCAATCTGATAAATAGGGTTTAAACCAGCTTAATGCAGTTCCTTTAATGCCAATTAAATGTTCCACTCTCTGTAATAAGATGTGATGGTCAATGGTGTCAAATGCAGCACTATGATCTAACAAGACAAGTACAGAAAGAAGTCCTTTGTCTGATGCATTTAGGAGATCATTTGTAAGTTTAACCAATGCTGTCTCTGTGCTATGATGTGCTCTGAATCCTGACTGAAAATCCTCAAATAAACTATTGTTATGTAGAAAGTCAAACAATTGATTGTTGACTGCTTTCTCAAGGATCTTAGACAGAGAGGGAAAATTAGACATAGGTCTATAGTTGGCTAAAACTGAACCTGAAACCTGAATCAAGAGTAGGCTTTTTAAGAAGAAGTTTAATTACAGCTACCTTAAAGGACTGTGGTACATAGCCTGTTGCTAAAGACAGATTGATCATATCTAGTGAGGAAGTGCTAACCAAGGGTAAGACTTCTTTAAGCAGCCTAGCTGGGATGGGGTCTAAGAGACAGGTTGATGGTTTAGATGAAGAAATAATTGAAGTTAGTTTGGGAGGATCAATTACAGAAAAACAGTCCAAATATATTTTACAGCTGATTCTAAGGTTCCTATGTTCGGGGATAAATGGGTGCCTGTTGAGGGCAGGACGTGATGAATTTTGTCTCTAAGGAAAATCCAGAATCCAAATTGTGGCCATGGCTGTGGGGATGGTGGCATGTTCCTGTGAGTGTCCTACCTGGTCACTTTCTCCTGTCATCATTGCTATTATTATTACTAGTCATATATCTATTATTATTATCATCATTGTTATTGTTATTATTGTTGTCATTATGCTTCTCTGTGTCTCTCTCCCCTCCCCCCCACCTTCTTTCTCTCTCAACTCAACCAGTCAAGGCAGATGGCTGCCCACCTAGAGTTCTACTTGAGATTTCTTCACGATAAAGGCAAGTTTTTCCTTGCCACTGTCACCAAGTGCTTGTTCATGTGGGAATTGTTGGGTATATAAATAGAGAGTATGGTCTAGACCATAGACTATATAAAAATATGGACATAGTTACCGTGACGTCACCTGTTGGTTTCTTAAGAGCGGTTTTGAAGCTCAAAGCGAGCTGCTCCGGTCGTCACCATCTTGGCAGCGCATGACGCTGCCTAACTCCCAGCCAATCAAAAATGGGCAAAGAGGCGGGCCGAATGGCTGAAACAAGCTACTGCACTCCGCAACTAGCAGCTGGCGGACCTGTCACTCAAAGCAGCCATGTCCTCCATTATGCATAACTTTATGGCTTAATAAAATGTAAACGGGTGAGTTATAAAAAGATTCACCCCCCGTACAGTTGTCATGAAAGGGGAAATTAGCTATAGAGGCCAAAATGTTTTTTTGTATCAGGCTGTAAACACGTTTATTTCTGCTGTAAAATTGGGCATTTTAACATGGGGGTCTATAGGAAATGACTCGCTTTTGCAGCCAGCCTCAAGTGGCCATTCAATGAACTGCAGTTTTTGGCACTTCCACATTGGCTTCATTTTACAGCCCCAGAGGTTGCTGCTTGGTCTAGACCTGCTCAATGTGAAAAGTGCCATGAGATAACTTTTGTTATGATTTGGTTCTATATAAATAAAATTGAGTTGAATTGAATCTAATAGTTAGAATTTTATCATTAAAGAAGCTCATGAAGTAATTACTACTGAGAGCTATAGGAGACATTCATTATATTGTTTCATTGTATACTGTTGTTATTATACCTCTTCTGATGAATGCATTTTGTTTAAGTTACTGTGATAAAAAAGGTGTGACATTCATTTTTGAAGTAATGACTCAATTTACTTGATTAAAATTCTCTTAATTGACCAAGATCCTTATGACTTATATATAGAGAGAAAGCAACTCTAACGTTGTGTTTTTTTACTTTGTAAACAGCAGAAATGTGTCAGTGTTTGTCTTTATCACTAACTCTCTTTTAGGTTGAGTGGCTGTAATCTGTCAGAGAGAAGCTGTGCAGCTCTGTCCTCAGTTCTCAGCTCCCAGTCCTCTAGTCTGAGAGAGCTGGATCTAAATAACAACGACCTGCAAGATTCAGGGGTGAAGCTGTTGTCTGTTGGACTGGAGAGCCCAAACTGTACACTGGATACTCTCAGGTCAGATCTCACTGTGATGCTTTTGTGTAACACTGTGTACCTCAAACATTAAATGGTGTATAGTCAAGTATTTGTATTGCATGAAACATACAATATGTGATATGGCCTCATAATTAGAGTAAAATTCATTTTCACAACTATAGTCATTACTTTAAGTGCAATAAAACGTTTTTGAATAAGAGACATTTATCAAATCATGCATGCCTTTGCATAAATGCAATATTTTCATCTGTAATAGTGGCCACAGTCTCCCATCCATCGTCAATATTTTTACACAGCCATAGGACACTTGTCAGGTTAATAGCCAATTGTTATGAACAAGCTGAAACAACTGTATGTAGTCCGCGCTCAGACTTATGGATATCTCGTTTTCCCAGGGACAGTAAAAAGAGCACCAAGGACACAACAGTACGGTGTCTGGGACAATTCCGGGACAGTAGAAAAAACATCTAAGTAAATTTTGAAATAGGTGTTATTTGAATAAATTGACCACATATGGGAATGTAAATGGTTACTTTCTTGCCTGAAAATATGTTAACACTTGATAAAGTGACATTTACAGTGAAAATATAACTTTTAGCCTGGTGCAATTTAATCTAACCCATGATGGCATCGCTGCAGGTGTTACACCATATTTGTTGACCCATCACATTCTGTGACCTGCCCTGATATTCATATCACTCCTCATGCCCAAACAAACCTAACCAACACTGCAGGTCACAGAATCTATTGGGTCAGCAAATATGTTGAATCATCTCTAAAGTTAAACTTAGTTATTACGTAGTGTATTACCTTCACTTGAGCTTTAACAGCGGGATGGTGATATCAAAGATGCATTAAGCCTGAGGTGTTAGATCCTTTAGCAGCAACTTCTCTTCAGCAAGTTTTACAAATTGGAGATCCTTCTCTTTGAACAACCCCCTGGCTATTCTTTATGTATCCAAAATGCTTCTTTGATGGGTCCCTCAGCCATTGTCAGAACACTTCTTGTCTCCTTTAGTTAATATAGCGCCCCTCAAATATAAATGAGAGGAGTTGCTCTCATGACAGCATGTGTAACTTTGTGTTCCTGAACTTGTTGCATCACAGAATTTTAAGCTGGTACACCAGGTTCCATCTGCAGTCTGCTGGTTGCACTTATGGACAAATTTTAATTTTGTTTAATTTTCCTCACAGTACAACACACAAAATAACATACCATACTGTCAATTTTTTGTGAAAATGCAATTAATAGTGAAATTGGTTAATCCTGCATTCCTAGTGTGTGAGTGTGTCTGTATGTGTGTGTGTGTCTTCAGACTGTCAGGCTGCCTGGTCACAAAGGAAGGCTGTGCTTCTCTGGCCTCAGCTCTGAGATCCAACCCTTCCTATCTGAGAGTGCTGGATCTGAGCTACAATCATCCAGGAAAGTCAGGAGTGAAGCTGCTTTCTGCTGGACTTAAGTATCCATATTGCAGACTGGACACTCTCAGGTATGAACAGACAACAAGAGCTCACACACTGTTTCTCTGTCACACTGACATGCTGAGGACTGTTGGTTGACAGTCTGTACCAGCAGCACTGCTGATAACAGTTGAGACATAACTGATGTACAGAGAATCCCTGTCCCTACTGAGACTGACATCCAAACTAATATCAGACCAGGATCATGTGCTAATCAAGTACCAGCACCTACCATACACCTCATTCCTGTTTTTACTGCAAATTAGAGCTAAATGATCTTATTGTATGCCTTTATCTCATTCATTCTATGATCTTATTCTTGCCTGACAATAATCCTGATGTATATGTGTGCAGAGAGATCTATTACATCAAACCACGCACTCCCAATCTCTCCCTCAACTGCATCAACAAATGATAAGTGTTTGTTAACAAAAATCAGTGAAACAATAATCTTTGTACGGAACAACAAAAATGAGTTTAATTAAAGATTAATTAATTTTTAATTTAACAGTTCAGCCTGTAATATGAAAAATTAGCCTAATTGGTTCACTAGTTCCTAAACAAGGGATATTTTACCTGTGTTAGTTCAGGTCACGTTGCATGGAACTTCAGATCACTGTCAGCACATTCTGGTTTGAATGTCTGATTGTGTCAAATAGAATCTACGCATTTACCTATCTGTGTTGTCGAGGAAGGCCCCCTCCGACCTTGGTTACCATGGCAATGCTGATTTACCCTTTACCAGAGAGGCCTCTGCTTTTTCCAAAACATCACAGAGGGTTCTGGAGTCTCAAGGAGAGGAAAGAATGTCTCCTTTCTGCTTAAGAATTACAGTGTCACCTCAAGGCCCAGACTTGATCCAATGTAACCCAATTTGTAACCCCTAAAGATGGAAAATTCCATAACAGAGGTGAGACATATACTTCGCCCTGGAGGTGCTGGCGGCAAGGATGTTGTCTAGATAGATGAATAGGAAAGGCAGGTCCCTCAGCATTGTGTCTATGAGGTGCTTTTGAGGCTGAATGGCATTCGCAGGAACTCAAACAGGTGAACTGTGCTCACTGCCGTCTTAGAGACATCCAACAGATCAATGGGCACCTGGTTGTAGCTACAGATGAGGTCCACCTTGGAGAATATAACCCTACCAGCCAGATGGGCAGGAAAGTCCTGAATGTGCGGGCCCAGGTCGTGGTCAGGCGTCATCGCATCATTGAGCCAGTGGTAATCGTGCCATGCGCCTGCTTCCCTGTTCTCAACAATGTGTTGCTATTTACAGCAGTCTCTTTCTCTGTCAGACAGGAGCTGTTACTGCTTCCCTGCTGGAAGAAGCAGCAGCAGTAGCTTCAGCGCAAGCTGGACAAATACTCACAAAACACCAACAGTATGAGTGACGCTGAGGCGGCCAGCTGGGTGGAGAGGAAGAGGAGGCACCTGCACCATGACTTGCTCTCCCCCGCTGCCTCCATTGTCTCTCCCTCTCTCTTAGCTCTCCTCATTTGACTGTGGTACCATGTGGTAACATTTATTTGAATTAATTTTAGTAATTGCTGCCACACAGCACTACATGATAATCTCCAGCAGTCAGCCAAAACAGCAGCCTTCCAATCAACTTGGCAAATGAAAAGAAAAGATAACCTTGATAGGAGGTGGACACTACTTTAACAATATAAGATAGTTTATAGTTTGACATTTTATTTATCATGGTTGTGGTTAGTAATTCTTTCAAGTAAAGAGCTAATACGTTTAGATGTAATTATCTCTATAATAAGTGTAATAAAATATAATGTCTTGTAGCATTTTGTCTGTCATGCTTTCGCATTTATACGTCACACATATATAGCTTTGGTAATGTTATGACACATAGTTACAATTTTAAGCAGTACAGTGTGATACAAACCAGTTAATTGTGAAACAGTTTTTAAAGCTTCAAGACTCCAATCTCTAATATGGTGGACAAAGACACATATATATGATTAAATGTAAACAAAAGTTTATTAACCTGATCCGGATTTTATCCAGATATAAGACTTGAAATGATGAGTGTACATGGGACCAGAGTGCAACTGAGCAGCTAAGCAGAATCAGAAAAGTGGCAATATCATAGTGATGTGCAGAAAAGTTTTTTCAATTGGAAAAAATCCCCAAAATCAACCAGAATAACCAGTGATGCAGCATCCAATTGTTCTGAGAGTGAATTAGTTAAATTAAATAAGAGAATAAGGCAACAGGTAGTGTGATCAGTGATGATGTGATCCAGTTTGAACCCTGCAGACCTCTGAGGTCGGTCAGCTCTGATGCCTCTTTACAGAATCCAAACATGCTGAAGCTGCTTTTATGTGTTTATAAATCCAGCTGAAACTTCTGATGGTTCATCTTTGTTTTTTCCTGCAGGGTGGATCATTGTGGGGAGCAGAGACTGAAACCTGGTGTGAGGAAGTGTAAGTATGTGTTCACTTTGATTCATGAAAACAAGGCAGCACATGTTAAAGTAGTTTAAATCAAAAGCTTGTTTATCTGCATTCAATTCTCAGTTTGAAAGAGAAAGATGAGTTATTATAAAGTTTACTGCTTTATTGTGTCTTGTTCTCTTCATCAGATGCCTGTGAACTCACACTGGACACAAACACAGTAAACAAATACCTCAAACTGTCTGACAACAACAGGAAGGTGACAGCAGTGACAGGGGAGCAGCCATATCCTGATCATCTGGAGAGATTTGACTACTGGGAACAGCTGTTGTGTAGAGATGGTCTGACTGGTCGCTGTTACTGGGAGGTCAAGTGGAGAGGAGAGGTTCTTATATCAATGAGTTACAGAGGAATCAGAAGGAAAGAAAACAGCACTGACTGCAGGTTTGGAGGGAATAATCAGTCCTGGAGTCTGAGGTGCTCTGATGGTGGTCATTACTCTGTCTGGCACAATAACACAAGAACAGACCTCCCCTCCTCCTCCTCCTCTGTCTCTAACAGAGTAGGAGTGTATGTGAACTATCCTGCTGGCACTCTGTCCTTCTACAGAGTCTCCTCCGACACACTGATCCACCTCCACACCTTCAACACCACATTCACTGAACCTCTGTATCCTGGGTTCTGGTTCTGGTCTGGTTCTTCAGTGTGTCTGTGTTCACTGTAGGAGGAAGAGTCTCCTCCTGTGTAGAGAAACACTCACACTGATGATAAACACATTTTTTATCAGTCATATAAATCCACTCAGACAAAAATCTCATACAAAATCTATGAGTCTAAGTCTCCATTTTTTTTGTTTTGGTGAATGCAATGTGTGTCCATGATTTTAAATGCTGAGAGATATGAGAATATGTTTTCAAGATTTTAGTTTTCTTTTTTTAAACTTTGCAGTCTGAAAATGTTTTCATATAATAAAAGAATAAAAAAAAGTATGTATATCCACTAAAATGAGGTTCCACACATGTACATACGTTTTTTTCAAACAAATGTGCCAATAATTTTATGTTGTAGAAATATGATTCCTTAGTTTTTGTAAATGAGATGTTATTAGAAAATAAACCAGTGATATATTGAACCAGACAGTCACATTCTTTCTTGTTTATCTGTATTGGAAGGTTAAAATATTTTTAATTTTTTACTAATCTTCTGATCCTATAAGACATCTGTCCCCAGGAATTTAGGTTGAATTGATTGAGCAATGATATTATTTTGTTTGATCAGATCTGTGTTTACCACATGACCACATGGCCCATACAAACACAAACAAGTCAAGGGACACTGATAAGACAGAGAATTAATGAATGTCATTCTGGCATAATGTAATCATAATGTGAACATTATTGTCAATGTTGGCTGTGATGTGTGTGTGTGTGTGTGTGTGTGTGTGTGTGTGTGTGTGTGTGTGTGTGTGTGTTTGTGTCTACAAGTTTGAATTTTGAAGCTGTACTGCAAGAGGGAAACGGAGAAAAAATGAATATTGTTGCTCCCTGTGCTAATTCTTTTAAAGCTCCATAATATCTGTATACTCCTGTCAGGGTTTTTCATGAGGTGTAAACTTCTCTTCTGCAGGTTTAAATGTGTAGCTGAACATAATGCATGCTTGCTCTGAGCCTTGGTTTTTATATATCAAAGATCATCATCTCTAAGTGGGTTTTTACAATCAGATTTTTCTCTGGAATTCTTTTTTCAAGATCAACAGCGTTTAGTATTGCATCTTTAAGTTTGTACCACGCAGTAATGTTGTTGTTCGGTGAGAACCTTTTCCTGTTGTAATGCTCCTTTTAGCTTATGTAATGGCCCTCACATGATTTGCTACATATTCTCCCTTTCCTAGGCAGACTTCTATTTCTTTTTGGGTAGATAGATCTTTTAGCTGGTTGATGCTTTCTTTGTACTCTGGTGTCACTGCTTTTCCAGTCTCTGTTATATCAAATCCTAGAAATTTCAGTAAATGTTTAGCTATCTCACATATTTTGAAACCTGCTTCAATGAGGCAAATGATAACTTTTTTCAGTAGATCCAAATGTTCCTCTTCACTGTCATTTGTAAAATATACATCATCAATGTAGATCTTAACGGGGAGCCCCTCTAAGATGTCTTTTACTACAGATTAAATGACATTGGGTGCAGAAGACAAACCTTGTACTAGTCTCTTCCATCCATAGCTGTGCCTTTTCCAAGTAAATGCAGTTTTTGCTGTTGAAGCTGGACACATTGGAATGGACCAAAAACTATTTGCCAAATCAAGAGTAGTTTAAAGCAAAAAAAAATATGAACCAATCTCCAGGTTTCATCTGTTTTTTTCACTCCCATAATAGGTGTGTTTGTGTCAGCATTTTCAAGGCGAGTTATTAAATCTAGTTTCCCTAGTTCCTCAATCGTCTTGCTCAACGCTTCTATGCACTCAGGAGGAAGCGGATGTTGTGGTTGTCGAGGGGGGACGCCCCCTCGAATGGTGTGCCAGAGTCATTTTTGAAACAAGAGGGATTCATTAACTCCAAAATTTCTTTTAAGTTATCTTTGAATTGGGTGTTGCTTTCTTCCACTAATTTACATTTTAATGCATCATTATCAATTTCTTTCATCCACTTAAATGGTATAGGTTCGCCATGATCTATATCTTTTAAGGAAACTAAAGCTTTTTCTGCTTGGACTCCTGTGAGTACTCCACGTTAAGCATTTCCTAATCCTATGTGTTTTTGTCTACCAGTTAACTCTTCTTCAGGAAAACAACTGATATGAGCACCTGTGTCCAAAACAAATTCCTCACCGTTAATGTTAGTATTTAACTGTGACTCTGCCTCAAAAGCTTTAGTTGCTATTTTGTACAAGATGGGTCTTTCATCTTTAGAGATGCTCACCGTTCCTAGTTTTTTGAAGATTGTGCCTCTTGTGGAGCTCTAGTGATTTTTTGCGCTTCCTGAATGGCTTTTTTTCTGATCTAGTGGGAGATTTGCCCATTCTATCTTCAGTGTAACTTCTAACTTGCAGAGTTTGTGGGGGTTTTTGAGATTTTTCATCAGTTAATTGTTGATATTTCCCCTGCTTGAATGCTCTAGGCTGATTCCTGCCCTGGCGATATACATCCTGCCTGACTGGATATGCTGCTTTAGACAGATTCTGTCCTCTCTGTCCCGGGTATTGATGTCTCTCATTTCTCTTTTTTCGAGCGATCTCTCACCTGCTGCATCTCGGATTTATCTATCGTGATCATCATCTACTGGGCATTGTGGACGGACGGGAATAATCAATATTCCTGCATTGTCTACGGGAACAAATTGCCCTACTCTCATTGTAGATACTCTGAGGTCATGCTCCGAATTCTCAATATGTTTTTAAATTAGAATAAAGCTTCCTCTTCTTTCTAGTTTTGACACAGTGTGAGCATTTTGAGCTGCAGATGGCTGCTCTGTGTTATCTTTTCTTTGAGTGAGAGAAGGGGCGGTTAACTTCCTCATTTCGGCTTGTGGCTGCTTGGTCTGAGATGGGTGCTGTATCACTGACTGTCTCTCTGGCTTCATGTGAGTTCAACTGAAAATCTGTTAAATCATTTGGTACTATTTGCCATCTAACTGAAGATTTGGTATCTGCAGTTTTAGGTGAATATTCTCTTGATGTCCCATACAATATTATTATTATTATTATTGTTATTATTATTATTATTATTATTATTATTATTATTATTATTATTATTATTATTATTATTGTGTCCTTGGTTTATCTGAAAGGTGCTTAAAATCAAATTTACTATCATTATTGTTTGCTGCCTATGTTTTGACCTGCCTTAGATGTTTGTCTCTTACATTTAGATTTGTTCAGTTTAGACTTCTGTGTTTTCTTTCTAGTGGTGTCGATCCAGACAGATTTGGTTCTATGTGTCCATGGTTTGAGATATTTGTCTCCATCCTGATACGATGCAGGTGAATAAATTTAGTGTCTCTGTGCTGTTTAGATGTGTTGCAGCAGTCTGTGTGTCAGCTACAGTAACAGGATGTGGTCACTGAACAGATGAGAAAAAAAAAACTTAAATAGGCCAAAGTCACACCCACATTTCATGAGTGTAGTGACACAACATACTGGTCGGCTTTTAACCAACCATGCTTTTTTTCTCGTATAAGGAAATGTTAAGGTTTAGTTCCTGTTTGAGGTGTTCATCATTCTTCATGTTGTGTCTCTCAGCTCTGCTCACCGGCTCATAAAGACTCCTCAGATTCAGCTCTCTCAGTCTGCAGGAGAATCAACAATCAACAAGACCTCAGTCAGGAAAAAGACAACTGTTTCTCTGTGAGTGTTAAATACATGTCTTTTTTTTTCTTTTTTTAAATTTTTATGTTTACTTTTTTTTTATTGTGAATAATGGTGGTTACAGAACAGGTGAGTTATGTGATGACCTTCTCCAGACAGACTTAGTCCTCTGTCTTAGTCCTTTGTCTGCCTACCTGGTTACCAATTTGAGTATCACATGAGTTTTATTCTGTTTTTGGGGAGAGCAAATATGTAGTCTTTTGTCCTTTTTTGTTTCATTCGGTTGAAATTTGGTAAGTGCTTATCTATTGTGCATTTTGGTTTAAGATGTCGATTGTTAATGGAGTTTTTCCCACTAAATTTTGGCTCTGGCAGAGTTTGTTTCAGCTTGACCTCTTAAAGTGGCAGTGAAAGTGGGTAGAGCTATATGCTCAGGATCATGTTTGTGGCTTTCTGGAAGTAACTGCATAGCAGGTGCTTATTGGACCCACTGGTTTACAGTGAATAAATACCCCTCATCACTAGCTTCCTGAAGATCAAGGTTGAGCTTAGTTAGTATTAGTTAGTACTTGTATTTATGAGCCTAGAGTGAGGAAGGCCCAGTTTAGTTGTGTGGACTACCTTTTGGTTTTGTTAATGCACATTAAGATTCTGCACTCTAGGTTCATGCTTTGTATCCAGTTTGTTTAATGGAAAGGGTTTGTTACCTTCCTGTTTGTGTGTCATGTAGTCAGGGATTGGGCCTAGATGCTGACACTCACCTAAGTCTTTAGTGCTGTGGAGTCAGGGAGTTGGCCTTGACACACGTTTGTCATTTGCACAGTGCTATCCCATATGGCTTATGCTCTGTCCTCTACCTCGGCTATCCAGTATATTCTTGTCTCCTTATTAGTCTAGTCTTACTTATATGAAAAAAATAGTTTACAAATAAACTGGATCCAGAAAAAAAGAAAGGGAGTAGCAATATCTGCATACACACAACAATTAAATGAATAAATAAACACATCTATTTTAGAGTAATAAACATTTTAAACTTTGAAATAAACAAACAAAGAAGAAGAAATGATAAATGATACTTGATACTTCTTGATTCCATGGCAAGAGGCAGGGAGGAAAAAAAGAGAAAAAAAAGAAAAAAAGAAAAAATAAACCAACAGACATTTATTAATGAAGAGTGATAAGTGAATAAGTGATAGTATCACATTTTTAGTCCATGTAATAGTCCACACAATTATTTTCCAATGTTACATAAGTTATCTACAGTAATCAATATCATAATCATCATTCTATAAACATATTTATTCAGTATAATAATATTTATATATCCTGTCATTCTTAACTTTATATCAATACTGGCCGGTGTACTAACTCACCTAATAACAGTTTCTATAATGGCATAAAGATGATGATAATAATAATATTTATCAACATGGAATGACAGTACATAATGTATGAACAGATAATATAGATATTAATAGTTGTCATATTTTTCAGATAGACAATGCTATAGGACACTATGTTAAAGTAAAAATATAAGCAAACCTGTAGATGAAGGCAAAACAGACTGATCAAGGCAAAATTCAAGGCAAAAAAGAAAAAAAAAAGAAGAAAGTGGGGGTGAAGATAGATTAGAGGGGGGCTTGGAGAGGTCTAATGTGCATGTGTTTGATATGTTTGTTGGGTACGTGTGTGATGCCTGTGTGTGTGCAAGTGCAGATCAGATTAAGAATTTGTAGGGATCACAATTAGAGGGTGACACGGGTGTGGGTTTTCACTCTTGTCAATCAATCAATCAATTTTTATTTATATGGTGCCAAATCACAACAAAAGTCATCTTAGAGCACTTTTCGCATAGAGCAGAGACTCAACAATACCCCCATGAGCAAGCACTTGGCGACAGCGGTAAGGAAAGCTGCCTTTTAATTGTTTAAGTTGATTTTCTCCCTGGAGTGACAGAATGGTTTCTCCATCATCCTACACATATTTTAAGCCTTAGTCTACTTTTAATATGTGGAAATTATTTCTATTGTTTTTACATCTTCTTATCCTGTTGTATGATTACTGGCTATTGTTTACATTTAACTTCATTGAAAAAGAAGTTTACCGCAGGTACTTGACAACCCTGCCTTTTTCACATGAATATGGTCATAGCTGGATAAGGAAGGAGTTGAATGACCAGGTTCATAGCCAGTATCATAGTACTGGTTATCTGGATGGCCAGTGTTAGGTTCGGTGAAGCTAGGTAACAAAAAGATATGCTTCGTGTACAGATCTCTGATCTGAGGGACTAATGATGAGTATACACATCTGAGCTGATCTGATCACGGCAATGTTTGTATATATTTAAGAACCTCTGTTTTACAATAACCTCTGCTCAATTCTGTTTGTTGTAAAGCACTCTGGCACAAACACCCTATTCTGTCTGTCTCGGGCCTGAATAACATCCTGAAAACACTTTTAGAATGTTGCTTTGAGAATGTTATTTCTTTGTTATCATGTAACATTGTGGGAATGTTTTATAAAAGAACATTTTATAATCTGTTACATCAACAATGTCCCTAAAACATCCTCAGAATGTTGTAATTAAAACATTATGTCTTAGTTAGCATTTAAAGTTTGATTATTTGAATTGATAAACATTCTTAAAACGGTATTTGAACATTAGATTAAATCACTTTCTTTAAACCATTATTAGATCTTGTAGGTAATATTAGCCAGTGTTATGGGAATGTTCCATGCTAGCTGGGTGCCTTTTCTAACTTAATCATTTCTATTGCCTCAGTGATCCATCCATGTGCAATACATTTATGATTTTCCAATGTTTCTGGTAGGTGATGTTTAGACTCAAAAGCAAGACTCAGCAACAGAGTAGGTAAGATAAAAGTTGTTTTTTTTTAAATGTGTTTTTATTCAAGGCAGAGGTTGATAACAAGCAGCAGTCAGCAGAATCCAGAAGGGAACTAGGCAGGATCAGAGATTAAACATATAGCGCTCCACCTCCAGCAGCTACAACAGTAACATGCTGCTCTAACACTGATGCTTCAGTATTAATGATCTAATGATGTCATATATAATAATATATCAGTCAGAGGGACCAAACCACTATTTTACTGCAATACTTCAACTACATCAAGCTCATAATACTTATGTACTTTTACTGTAGTAGTGTTTTTCATCAGGACTTTTACTTGTAAAGGTCTTTAGATGTTACCACTTTATTACCATAACACCTGATAGAGGGGGGGGGGCAAAAAGTCTCATTGTCCCCCCTATTCTGGCGCCAGTGTGTTGAGAACTGGACAAGTTCAACTCAGGATTACAAACTTCTGAGGATGAGAAGACACTTAATAAAATAAAACCAAATTTAATATAGACTGACCTATTTTAATACATTTATATTTCTGTAAATGTGGTGATATCAGTACACATAGAGCCCCATAGGCAGCGCTGCTGTTCTCTCCTGAAATAACATGAAGCTTCAGTTTACTTTCATACTAACGAGGCACCTATAATTCATCTGTGACGCCAACATTTATCTTCCAAGAGGAATTACAGTACAGACCAAAAGTTTGGACACACCTTCTCATTCAATGAGTTTCCTTTCTTTTCATGACTATTGACATTGTAGATTCACACTGAAGGCATCAAAACTATGAATTAACACATGTGGAAATATGTACTTAACAAAAAAGTGCAAAACAACCGCAAAACAGCCTTATATTCTAGTTTCTTCAAAGTAGCCACCTTTTGCTCTGATTACTGCTTTGCACACACTCTGCATTCTCTTGATGAGCTTCAAGAGGTAGTCAGCTGAAATGGTTTTCACTTCACAGGTGTGCCCTGTCAGGTTTAATAAGTGGGATTTCTTGCCTTATAAATGGGGTTGGGACCATCAGTTGTGTTGTGCAGAAGTCAGGTGGATACACAGCTGATAGTCCTACTGAATAGACTGTTAGGATTTGTATTATGGCAAGAAAAAAGCAGTTAAGTAAAGAAAAACGAGTGGCCATCATTACTTTAAGAACTGAAGGTCAGTCAGTCCGAAAAATTGGGAAAACTTTGAAAGTGTCCCCAAGTGCAGTTGCAAAAACCATCAAGCGGTACAAAGAAACTGGCTCACATGAGGACCGCCCCAGGAAAGGAAGACCAAGAGTCACCTCTGCTGCGGAGGATAAGTTCATCCGAGTCACCAGCCTCAGACATCGCAGGTTAACAGCAGCTCAGATTAGAGACCAGGTCAATGCCACACAGAGTTCTAGCAGCAGACACATCTCTAGAACAACTGTTAAGAGGAGACTGTGTGAATCAGGCCTTCATGGTAGAATAGCTGCTAGGAAACCATTGCTAAGGACAGGCAACAAGCAGAAGAGACTTGTTTGGGCTAAAGAACACAAGGAATGGACATTAAACCAGTGGAAATCTGTGCTTTGGTCTGATGAGTCCAAATTTGAGATCTTTGGTTCCAACCACCGTGTCTTTGTGCGACGCAGAAAAGGTGAACGGATGGACTCTACATGCCTGGTTCCCACCGTGAAGCATGGAGGAGGAGGTGTGATGGTGTGGGGGTGCTTTGCTGGTGACACTGTTGGGGATTTATTCCAAATTGAAGGCATACTGAACCAGCATGGCTACCACAGCATCTTGCAGCGGCATGCTATTCCATCCGGTTTGCGTTTAGTTGGACCATCATTTATTTTTCAACAGGAAAATGACCCCAAACACACCTCCAGGCTTTGTAAGGGCTATTTGACCAAGAAGGAGAGTGATGGGGTGCTGCGCCAGATGACCTGGCCTCCACAGTCACCAGACCTGAACCCAATCGAGATGGTTCGGGGTGAGCTGGACCACAGAGTGAAGGCAAAAGGGCCAACAAGTGCTAAGCATCTCTGGGAACTCCTTCAAGACTGTTGGAAGACCATTTCAGGTGACTACCTCTTGAAGCTCATCAAGAGAATGCCAAGAGTGTGCGAAGCAGTAATCAAAGCAAAAGGTGGCTACTTTGAAGAAACTAGAATATAAGACATATTTTCAGTTGTTTCACACTTTTTTGTTAAGTATATAATTCCACATGTGTTAATTCATAGTTTTGATGCCTTCAGTGTGAATCTACAATTTTCATAGTCATGAAAATAAAGAAAACTCTTTGAATGAGAAGGTGTGTCCAAACTTTTGGTCTGTACTGTATATCATATATCAAAATGCTGCGGAAACATTAGAACCAGCGGTGAATCACCAAAGAGCTGCACAGATCAGTTCATCCGATCATGTCATCCCCAAGATGACGCAGGACTCGGGCTGCTAGCAGATGAAATGACTGACTTACTGACTTACTTACTTACTGGCTTATTTGGATTAACTGACCACATATTTGGAATCTACATGGTTACTTTCTCACCTGAAAAAAAATTTAATCTTAATAAAGTGAGATATCCATGAGATACCATGATGCCATCACACTTGGGTATCTAATCTTTGTTGCACTGCAAGGCACACTGGGTAACGTAGGCCCAGTAAGGGCCCTCCTCTCTATGTCATAACGGTGACAGAAAGATGAAACTGAAAACCAGTGACACTGAATCTGTCACTGAAAAAAGACAGACATGAAGACAAAATCTGAAGATTGACATTGAAAAACACATCTTTATCCAAAAAATATCAAAATAAAATGAGATAATAATATTTTAAGATTGTAATTTTTTAATGTCTGTATTTTATTTTTCAGTGGAATTTTTTTTCAGTGCCAATACAATGTTTTTCAGTACAAATGTTTCAATGCCAAAGTTTTCTTTTTCAGTTCAGCTTTGTTTTGAATGCTAAATTTTATTTCCGATGCCAAAATGTAAATCTCACTGTTCTGGCCCCATACAAACATACATACAGACAGTATATATATACTTATGTTGAGAGATGACCATGGGGGCACAATAGAAAATATGGCTGTGGACTAGTGTTTGTGGAAATGGAATGTCATTCAAAATATTCTGTGATTTTTACAGGGAGAAATGAAGATGAAGGAGGACCTGTTGAACACTCTGGAGGATTTGATAGAGAAAGAATTTGAGGACTTCAAGTGATTCCTAAAGGATGAGAGTCTGGAAGGCCACCAAGCCATCAAAGCATCCCAGCTGGAGAAGGCAGAGAGACGGGACACTGTGGATCTGATGGTGCAGACCTACCAACTTCCTGGAGCTGTGGAGGTGACCAAGAAGCTTTTAAAGAAGATCAACAGGAATGATCTGCTGCAGAGTTTATCAGACAGCAGCTCAGGACCGGAAGGTCAGTCACAGGAAGAGAGAAACATGATATCACTGCTGGGTGAGACGTGAATTTTGATACTGCAACTATCTTATGCAACAAGATATTAACACACAAGATGCCATCTGTCACATCCAGACTGCAGAGGTTGGACAGAAATGCTACGTTGATGTTATTTATTTGTTTTAATACTGAAGAACTTCCACATTCACACAGACGACCTTCATCTGTCCACCATGATTAATACAAACAGCTCTGCTTTCACTATCAGTAAAAAAGTCTTCACTTCCCCTCTGATGGAGCAATTCTCCATTCGAAGCAGCTTTATTGACAAAAGTGCTGTTACATCATTGTCATAATTAAATTGCACATTATTATATTTTACTGATTACTGATGATCTTTCTCTCAGTAGATGTCAGTGATGATCGGGAGGCTTCAGAGAACAAAGGACCTTTTTCCTCTCAGACTCGTCCTCTTCATCCTCTTCCTGAACTTTCCACTGACAGCAGTCAGAGTGAAGGTAAAGCTGCTGTAATTTGTATTTGTTGGTGTGGTTTTCACATTGTTAACAGGTGAGAACTCCTCTGGAGCTCTCCTAAATATTTTTTGGGATAGGAATAATTTCCTAAGTTAAGAACACCGAAACTGCAGCATATTGAGTGAGGGTTGGGTGGGGTGGGGGGATGGGGGTGGGGCTAATAGCTTAAATGGCTTTAATGGTCCTCAGTTTAATGGCTCGGTGTAATTTGTCTTGCACATTCTGTCTACTTCCCATGGCAGCCAGTCACTCACCTCACCTGTCCTCATAGTCCCTATCATTCTCCACCCACCCATTTAGGTGTGGGAGTCAAGGAAGGAGTGGAGATACAATATGCACACACATAAATAGTGCAGCACACAGCCACCAGTCTTATAATATTATTAACGGAACAGGAATAACTAAATGGGCTTCAATGGAAATGAAAGGAAGATGGAGCAACATAATAAGATGTATCAAAGATGCCCAAAATATACACATGCCTCTGAAACTGAGTGAGAAAGAGCAGCAGGTTCAGCAGCTCTGATCAGAGAAGAAGGTGTTGATATCAAAGATGGCTCACTGGAATACTGAGGCAAATACAATAAGTTAGTAGTTAAATGAGTTTCCCCCGAGATATTTGTGGGGAGCACTCATTCTGTCTGATTTCTGAAGATAAAAGTTGATTTTAAACATTCCTTGTTTGTGATTTTCAAAGTCTTGTAGTCTGCATTTTATTCAACTCAGCATGAAGAGAGTGAGAGAGATGAGGAGGTTCAAGGAAACATTGGGAACAATGTAAACAGCTGAAAGCGCCTTTTTAACCAAAATATCTGAAATGAATGGAGAATAGCTTGATCTGCATAAATCCTTTGCTTGCCTAAATGCTGAAATCATGTTAACACCATAAGCTTTAGTTTTCTTATTCTGAAAGGAATGGATGTGTTGTTCACAGAACATCATTCTTTGAAGAGAAAAACCTTGGTAAGAAAGTTACAGGCAAATAGACAAGTAGACTAAGGTAGCGTTCAGACTGAAAACAGCCCTGAGTTAAAACAATGTAAGGGCTGTGTTGGTGGGAGCATGTCATTTAACACTGGTACCGCCAGCATTTTAGCACTCCCTGCAGGCGCTGCAACAGTAAATGTAATGTAATTGTTCATGTTGTTACAACCCTGCCTGCAGGTGTCTAGGAATAAGGGTAGCAACATGCAGAATTAGTCAGGCAAGCACTGCCATTTATTGTACCTCAAATATTAAAAATTTACGAGCTTTCTGCTCAAAAGGTAAATAAAGAGAAAGGAGTCAAGTGAGGCGAGGATCAAAGGGAGGGGCTGCCGGTGGCACCAAATCATTAAATAAATAAAACAAAACACTTCATAACCCAACAGATTCCCACTGACTCACTAAAGCTGAAAAACAGCTGACAGAAACTAAATAAATACCTAACTGGTGGCACTAATCTTACCTGTCAAAATGTAATACACTCTAGCAGCCACCCATAAGACCAACTAGACATTCAAATTACCGTGTGGTGCCAAAATAATAGACGTATGAAAATAACAAAGTAAACCTACTGTCCAGATCCTGAAACCTCTTATCCAGTGCCTCAGATGAGTTAACATTATTTTACACGCAATGAAAGACCTAATACCTCAGCCAAAGACTGAAGGAGGCCTGGGATTCCCCCTGGAAAAACACGCCACACATCAGGAGGGACTCCCCCCTGCGTGTTGACTGGCTCTAATTGACAGAGGCTGTAAAATCATGACAATATAAAGACTTGTCACCCGAAGACCATAATGTGTTCACAAGTACATCAATAATGCATTTGTTTGATGAAGTTACTGGAAATTTTCAATGTCCTGTGCCAATGTACAATTTTTTGTTTTTCTGCGTAATTTTTTCATAATTCGCATTGATTTATTTACTGCTGCATGTCTCCCGTCCAAATGGACAAATAAGTACAAGAGGGGGAAAAACTTACTTAATTTTGTAATAATGTGATATATAGTAAATGCAGTCAGAGGTATAAATGCTCAGAAATCTTGTAGGTTTTATTTGATCACCTTCTAGGCTTCAAAAAACATCAAAAACACATATTTAGGAAAAGTCGTGGGCTGAAAGGCTTGTAGTTTTCATTTAAACTGAGTTATTTGCATTATGAAAATGCAAATACAACCTAAAATATAGTTTCACATATTCACATAGTATAGTATCACATTATAAAGTCCACTATGAACGTGTGCTTGGATTTAAGTGATTAGTCCATCCAGCACTTCGCTGGATGACATTGCATTGTGACAAAACTTGAGCCCAGTTCAACTTTTTTGCTGAATGACCACAGCAGTGTTTTGCTGAGCTCTTTGTGATGGCACCCTCATTGCACAACATGCCGCCCCATTCAAATGATTGAAAGGGCTGTTTTTTCACATAGAGTTTAAAGCTCTCACAGAAGGAGAGTTAGTGAGAGAAAAAGATACTCTCAGCTCCCAGTCCTCTAGTCTGAGAGAGCTGGATCTGAGTAACAATGACTTGCAGGATTCAGGAGTGAAGCTACTCTCTGCTGGACTTGAGAATCCACACTGTACAATGGAAACTCTCAGGTCTGATTCAATTTCAGTTTAATAAATGGCTTTTTAAAAATTGCTGAACATACAGATTATTGTCAGTGAAGATTCTGAACATCTGAAGGATATACTGTAGTACTGATTCTCTGCAAAAATAAATCTAGAAATGACTGAAGAAATTTCATTATATTCTGTAATTCTGCAGGAATTGATGTGTGTGTGTGTGTGTGTGTGTGTGTGTGTGTGTGTGTGTGTGTGTGTGTGTATGTGTCCGTCTGTCTGTCTGTCTGTCTCTAGGCTGTCAGGCTGTCTGGTCACAGTGGAAGGCTGTACTTCTCTGGCCTCAGCTCTGAGATCCAACCCCACCCATCTGAGAGAGCTGGACCTGAGCTACAATCATCCAGGAGACTCAGGAGTGAAGCTGCTGTCTGCTGGACTGGAGGATCCACACTGGAGACTGGACACTCTCAGGTATGAACAGACAACAAGAGATCACACAGTTTATCTGTCACACTAACTGATGTGCTGAGAGGCCCTGTCCCCACTGAGAGTGACCTGCAAACTAATATCAGACCAGCAGAGTTTCTGCCAATGTATTGCAAGCCCAGCAGTCCATTGGGCCTCAGTTGACCTCCCCACTGGACATAAGCATCAGAGAAGTTTTTCAAATATGTGTTAAGATGTTTTCTAAACTATAATTTGTTATACAAGTTGGAATAGCTCAGTGCATAGTGAGTGTGCGGTCAAGAGAGAGAGCATGTGTGTGACAGTGAGGCTGTGGTGCACAGATGCAGGGACAAACAAGAGCATGACTGCTGCGCTAAGAGAGCTAATATGCAAAAATGAATTGAATGGGTTTTATTTCTATAAAAAAACGCAAAACAATGGCGGGGGCAGTGGGCAAGTTATGTAATCAGTGTATGCCCCAAAACCATGTAACACCCTAACATGTAGTGTGTAGGGATGTGTGGAGAGCCCATTATTTGTATTTGTATCTATATTTGTTGAGGCAGCAAAATTATTTATATTTGTGTTTGTATTTGAATAAAAGTGGAAATAGGTGTAAAAATAAAGTTTTTGTTTCTATTACACCTTTAATTTTAGGATATTAAAGTGTTAAAATAAGTATTTATGAATCTGAAGGTTCATTCTGACTCCTTCCAGGGTAGAACATGGTGGAGAGCAGAGGTTGAAACCTGGTGTGAGGAAGTGTAAGTGTGTGTTCATGAAAACAAGGCAATACATGTTAAAGTAGTTTAAATAAAAAAGCTTGTTTTTCTGCATTCAATTAATGGATTGAAAGAAGATCCAAAAAGATGAGTCATTAAGTTTTTATCTCACTCAGTCAGTCTGTTGATAAAGCAGCAAATAAAGCATCAAGTGTGTTAGGTGATAAACTGCTGCTGTATTGTGTCTTGTTCTCTTCATCAGATGTTTGTGAACTCACACTGGACACAAACACAGTGAACATAAGGCTCAAACTGTCTGACAACAACAGAAAGGTGACACGGGTGAGAGAGAAGCAGCCATACCCTGAGCATCCAGAAAGGTTTGAGTACTGTCAACAGCTGCTGTGTACAACTGGTCTGACTGGTCGCTGTTACTGGGAGGTCGAGTGGGAAGGAGAGGTTGATATAGCTGTGACATACAGAGGATTAAGAAGAAAAGGAGACAGCCCTGCCAGCAAGCTTGGAGGGAATGATCAGTCCTGGAGTCTGAGCTGCTCTCATGATTGTTACTCAATCTGGCATAAAAACAGAAGAACAGTCCTCCCCTCCTCCTCCTCTTTCTCCTCCTCCTCTGTCTCTAACAGAGTAGCAGTGAATGTGGACTGTCCTGCTGGCACTCTGTCTTTCTACAGAATATCCTCTGACACACTGATCCACCTCCACACCTTCAACACCACATTCACTGAACCTCTGTATCCTGGGTTTAGGTTCTGGTGGGCTGGTTCTTCAGTGTCTCTGTGTTCACTGTAGGAGGGAGAGTCTCGTCCTGTGTAGGGAAACACTCACACTGATGACAAACTTAATTAGTCATATTAATCATTCAAAAATCTCATCCAAACTCTAACAGGAATCATCCATCCTCCAACTTTTTTTGCTTTGGTCAATGCAGTGTGTGTCCATACATACGTGTGTCCGTGATTTTAAGTGCTGTGAGACACCAAATATGTTTTTAAGATTTTAGTTTTCTTTTCTTTTTTACTTTGCAATCTGAAATGTATATCCACTACAATCAGGTTCCACACACATGCATGTGTCATGATCCTGTCACAGTTTGGCTCTGTGTTCCTTAGTTGCCATTATTCACCAGCCCACCTCATGCCCTCAGACTTTTTCCCTGTTTGTTAAACTGGACTGAGTGGGAGAAAGCCCTTGTACAGGACATTGATGTTTGCTTTCACACTAGTTGTGTGAAATGTGACTAATGAGTTTAACATTTGTTTCTGTAGATTTCAATAATTTGCATTTACAGCCTCTGTGTGCCATGTTTGAAGAACTGCATCGTCATGAAATTGTAAATAAGAGAGTTTGCAGGTAATAGTGTACTTAGGTGCATTTAGGTTATATTCATGTATATTCTTTGACAGGTTTGTGTAAGTCGGTCAATTATGAGGAGGATTGTTTTCTCTAGATTTTTGGTTTTCTGTTGCTCTGGGTTTTTGCCTCCTGTGTTTCTGTTCTGATTTTCCCTCCATTACTCTGCATCAGCATTGTTAGCCCTGCCCTGTTCCCAGAGTTTTCCCCAGCCAATCAGCTACCTGCCTGTTCTCTGCCTATTCCATATTGTTCCATATTTTTTTCATTAGTTCTGTCTGTATTTAAGTCCTGTTGATCTGTTCAGTCTTGTTGGATCCTTTGTTCTGTCTTGTTTTGTTTGGTGCTCCTGTGCTTGAATGCCTGAATCTTGATTAAAGAGCTATTCTTTTGTTCATACTGGCTGTTTGTCTTGCATGTGGGTCCATCTCTTGCTACTCTCCTGACAGCAGCATCCAACTTGTCATGGACTCAGTGAAAACAAACCCTTTCCTGGAAACCTGTCTCGTACTGGGGGGACCTCAATTTGCCATACAAGCCTTCAAGCCTGTTGGTGAGCATCCCTGCATTTCCTTGGGCCATGTTGCCACTGTGCCAACCAGATCCATGTACAGTTGCTCACATCGATCTCTAATGTCAGCCCATGGGCCCCTCGTGCTAGCTCCATCCAGGCCAGTGCAAGCTCCAGTTTTCACTGTGCTGGTGTCGGCCTGGTGGTGTCTTCCCCATGTCATGGTTCTGTCATTGACTCTAGAGACTCTTGTGAATCTGTCTTTGAATTCCTGGGTTGCCATTATCAACTAGATGCCCTCAGGGCATAAAGGGTTGCCTTTATTGGTTGGACTGTGCTCATTGTGTTTTTGGTTTTCTGGTTTCATCTGGATCCATCTCATGCTATTCTACATGACAAGTTGTGGAGTAAACAATATTTTGTCCAAAGTTGTTTATTGTGTCATCCTCATCCTTTCACTGACCTTTCCAGATGACTTCACCAATTCCTTTACTGCTTCCTGCTTCACAGTGGTTAAGACACTGGTTTTATGTGGCTCATCCGTCCTCCGCACATGCTCAGGAGGAGGAGAATTACCAGTTTTGGCATTTTAATGTGGATGGAGGTATTTGCAGAAAGGAGTTTAAAATCTAGCTGTGGATGTATGTTGTTTTTGCTTTAAATCGGCGTTTTAGAATTTACCCAGCTTCATGAAGATGTAGTCATAGTGTCTGCTTAATGAGACTACACTGTGAAAGATGGAGGACAAAGTCCACTGTCCTCATTCTGTGTAAAATAGTCAGTCTGAGGTTGACAAATTAAGTGAGTATCTTCCAAAATTACAGTCAAATTCCCTGTGGCTCAGTAAGGAAACACAAAGATGACATTTTGTGATTAAAAAAGACAGCTGAAGCCTCATATTATCTTCAGCTGAACTAGAGGCAGTTTTAATGAGATGTGGCTTATAAGCTGGTCTGTGTTCAGAGTCTGAATGTGACCAAATCAAAAGGAAAAAAGGCAAGAACACAGAGGACAAACTGAGTTGCTTCCAGCAGCTCAACAGCAATAACAAACCAGAGTGAGTGAGTTTGACGGGTTTAACTCTGCAGGCTGTCTGTGAAGGTCACAGTGAGTTGATGTCATATATACACCGAACGTATCCTTGAACATATAGAGTGACCTCTGACCCCGTCTGTGCCTATGATAACCAGCTTCTGTGATATCAGATATAGTAGTACTGATTGTGCTGTGCTTTCAGGTACAGAGATGTTTTGCAGCACAAAACAATGTAATAAATGGAAAAGACCTACACATTTAATTGCATGTAGAGGGGTGAAATAACTTAAAATGATTAATGCGGAGAGATAACAAAAATAAACTAAAAGGATAATTTCTAACAGCTAACAAAAAGAAATAAACAATGAATATCTTTGTTTATCCTCCAAATGTAGAGAAGCTTCATTTGACTCTCTGTATCATGTTCTTGGCTGTCAATCATCCGGCATCTCTGGTATCAGCTGGCGTTCAGCCTGCAGAGGAAACAAGCAGCCAATCAGCATCACGTTTCTGTTCTCACACTGAAAACAACTCATCAGCGTCAGAGAGAAATAAAAAGCTGAGTCACTTCATCTGAAAACTCGACAACTACAAGAGCACATTCAAACACATGATGGTGACTCCAACACCTTCAATGAACTTGACAACATGTCACACTGTAGTATTAGAATAGGCACCTGTTAGTTAAAAATACCTACAGTATAAATCATTTTTAAGTTGCCAGATTGTTACCCACCTCACATGTTCTTCTCTTGTTGTCTACATGTATGTATTGGGAAGAATTTCACGGTACGTTGCAGGCTGAAATGTAAAGCGTTACCATGAACTTGATAAAACATTTTCTTCACTGTGTTTTCCTCCAATTTAGATTAGATTCTTTTTTGTGAACATATACAACAGCATAAACTGATAATATAAATGAAACAGATGAGACAGAAGAGATCAAGAAATCACAAGTTTATACAGTGAACTTCAATTCAACTTCAGAAAAAATTACACAAGCTGAGAATTCTAAACTAACAAATACAACATGATTTATCAAAATACACAGAAACTGAAATGAAGAGTTCACTGATGAGCTGACAATAATTATGTAAAAACAAAGAAATACATATATAATAGAAAATGAAATACAGAATTAAACATCATGAATCAAAATGTGATGACAACTTTTCAAAATGTTGAAAATAAAGCAAGTTCTTGATATCTGAGTGAGGAATGGCCATGTTTCATTCTGTCAAATGCAGTTCAAAGACATTCAAGCTGTCTAGTAGTATACCAAAGAATTAGAGAATTACAAGTTGCTTAAAGATGATTGTAGGGAAAATGGTAAGAATGCATTTACATATTAACACACATCTGATTAATATTCATGTTACATACCGAAAGACTTAAGTTTTCTGAACAGGACGACAGAGGTCTTCATGGAGTTTGAGATAGTCAACAATCTTACAAATCTTTTTTGCACCACATAAAACCTTTGGAGATTGGAGGAGTATCCTGTATGAGCCCAGATAATATACCATAAATCAAACAGGAACAAATAATGTAGAGTTAATAAACAAGACACACCAATCAAACTCAACAAAATCAAGTCAAATATCAAGTGTAAGAAACCTAAGAAATATCTATCCATCTGCCGACACAGTGTAAAATACCTTCTGCAAATATGAAATTTAAATTTTTAATATTAGTATTTTCATTTTTTTTTAATGAATAGGTAATGTTATGAAGCCAACCTTCCCGTCTCCTTTCTTTGACCCCTTTTTTATTGTTTTAGTGCGACCGATCACACACCTCAGCTGTTGTCACTAATATAATGCTGTCTCTGTTGTCATGTGAACTACAACAGAAATAATTAAGAAAGAAATTTAAAGCTGGACTGCAGGAATTTTGTCTCCCCCTTCTGGCAGTGAGAGTAAAGGGGGTGCTCGGCTGTGATTATCAAACAAAGAGAAATGTCCTCCCCTCATCCCAGTAACATCTTTGTTCTCAGGCAGTGTTGAAAGTACAGTCAGACCTTGCTGTTGGCTTCCCGACTCATTTTAAAAAAAGACGATAAAAAAAAAGAGAGAGAGAGAAGCTGTGGTTGAGTTAGCTAGAAGGTGAATGAAGAGAGGGAGTGGTGGTAACGAGATAGCTAGTGAATCAGATCAATAAAATGTCATTTTCTGATTGTTTCACAGCAGTTACATTCTAGAGCACAAACATCCCCACCCCTCCGCTTAACCCTGCAGCGGTGCACTGCAATGCCTGATTTGGTCTGAAGCAGCTCTCATGTGCACCCCGAATGACAGGCACACAGTGGGCCAGTAAAAACAGATATGTTTTGACTGTCCACCGGGATTTGTCCCCGTATAGCTGATGGCCAGTACATACTGGCCATAACCTACTGTTACAATTGTAAAAGGGTGGATAAATTGTTTTGAGCATCACAGAACCCCTGCTGAATGACTTGCTCCACTATCAGAACTTCATTCAATCACTCCTATAACATTTAGAAAGTCTAGAAGAGCTGCACGATTAACATCCAAACGGCCAGTATGGGAATGTCGCGCCTGCCATGATTTAAAAACTCTGTATACTTTGAAATACAGAGAGATTTATCTGGCAGTGATAGACATTCATTTATATGTAAATGTTCCGCACTGAAGGTTTAAGAGGCAGTTGTAAGCATTACAAAGACCAGAACACTACAAAACATCTTAACTCCACACACACACACACACACACACATGCTGGGGTAAAAATAAAGGCTATGGAGGAATGTCAGTGGTGATAATCAGTCAGCAGAGATAAACTCTGTCACCTCACTGCTCAAAGCTACTGGGAAACCAATTCACCAGTAAGACTGCTGATTTATCATTAAAGGACAGATTTACAGTTTCACAGCTTTTTTTTCTTAAAACAAGAGACATTAGAAGATCCCTTCATAATGACCTTACAATGGAAGTGATGGAGGACAAAATCCACCGTCCTCCTTCTGTGCAAAAATGTAGTTAAAAGTTAATCTGAAGCTAATATGAAGCATCAGCGTCCAAATGAGTCAAATCAAGTAGATATCTTTCAACGTTACAGTCTTTTTAGTGCCAAAGTCCCTCTTTTTGTTACTATATTTCCACTGCAGCTCAACAGGGAAACACTGTCCGAGGAAACACAAAGAGGGAATTTGATGCTAAAAAGACTGTAAATGTGTCAGATATCCACTTGATATGACTAACTCAGACTGCTGAAGCTGAATAGAAGCTTCACATCAACTTTTAAATGACTGTGTGGACACACTGTGTGTTTTGGCCTCCATCACTTATATTGAAAGCACATTTGAAGGATCTTTTAATATCCAGTATGAACAGGAGAAACAATTACAGCGAGAAAAACTTCTTTCACTGTTAATATGGACACCTGACTGCTGTTTTAACACACACTTGAAAAATTGTGAACCCGTCCTTTCACTCTCCACTAGGGTGGGAAAATTCGTCTTACTGTCAAGCTACCTTCATATTCACTCACTTATGAATCCTTCAACTGTTCTGCTGATCCAAACACACAGACATGAAACACACTGATATTATTAAGTGTGACTTAATACGCTTCCCGATCATCATCATCCTCCTCATCAGTGGTTGTGTTTCGCTGCCAGAAAGCTCTCTCAAAAATTGACCTTTAAACTGACTTTTTTCTGACTTTGAACTACTTTTTACATTTCATGTTTTTAGATATTGGTTGTTTTTAACAATATCTTTTATTGGATAATAGGATTTAGCCATGGGACATCTGGTTTTTAGGCTATTCAGAGGAACAAGCTGAGCAAACACAATGATTCCACTTACCTTGCCTTTTGGCTGTGAGAGCTGTCTCTGTCTCAGCGAGAAGTTCGCTGAGGTGGAGCAAATAATTCACAACCTCTATAAAATCCAAGAGGCTGAAAAACTCTTAGACACAATCATTTTTGGAGGTCCAGCACAGGGCACCATCACCAGTGCTGAAGAGCAGGCTCAAGGCTAAACCAAAATCCCTGATTAGCTGCTCCACTCCATTAAACCCAGAGCACTGGGAGGTGGTTGGTGACCGCAACAAGAAGAGGGAGAGACTCTCCCCTCCCTCCTCTCATGTTCCTGCAACACAGGACATCCAGTTGATGAACCTTTTTGACATCCTGGGTGAAGATTCCCCTTCACTAGCAGTGGGCCAGTGGTCTCTTCCATCTCTCTTACCTCCCAGGGTAAAACCCCAGCATTGGTGTCCAGCCAACTTCACTACACATCCACCTCGCAATGGGGATAAAGTTGTAGCCCCATCTCCACCCTAGCATGTCTCTGCTGGTCTGGAAGCCCTTGAAGAGGAGTCAGCTGCCCTGCCAGGACCAGCTGCCATCCAGCGACAGAGGTCTCAGCGCCAGGCTTCATCCCATCACCGCCATACCAAGCCAGTAACTAGTGAGGGAAAATGCCGAGCTGCTGTCCACTCCCACAGCCCCCATTAGCAGGTGCCATCTCCCCCATCAACTCTCATTATTGGTGACTCGATAATCAGAAATGAGAGTCAGCAGAGCACACATTTTCTGTTTCCCAGGCGCTACTGTACAAGACATTGCTGATAAACTCTCAGGCATCTTAAATCCCTATCCCAAGGTTGACAGGGTCCTCATTCATGTTGTTACAAATGGCATCTGAAATCAGCAGTCTGAGCTGTTATACTGAGACTTCACCCATCTACTTAACATCCTCAAACAGTCCCACAGAAATGTCTGAGGCTGTTCAGCCTCAACATCTGGCTCTCATCTGCCTGTGACACCAACAATGTGAAGTTTGTTGACAATTTCAACCTTTTCTGTAAACAAGGTCACCTCTTTGGTGCAGATGGTTTCCATTTGGGGCAGCTGTGGCTCAGCACGTGAAGCGAGTCGTCCACTAATCGGAAGATAAGCAGTTCGATTCCCGGCTCCTCCAGTCCGCATGTCGAAGTGTCCTTGGGCAAGATACTGAACCCCAAATTTCTCCTGATGGCTGTGCTATCAGTGTGTGAATGGTTAGATTCGTCTGATTGGCAGGTTGGGACCTTGCATGGTAGCCCCTGTACCCATTCAGCGTATGAATGTGTATGAATGGGTGAATGTGACTTGTAGTGTAAAAGCGCTTTGAGTGGTCGGAAAGACTAGAAAGGTGCTATACAAGTACAGTCCATTTACCATTTAAACAGAGCTGGCACACAGCTGCTTTCCGACAATCTGGAATACAGTTTTTTTCATTCCATAACACACCTGCTGCCCATAAAGTCATCACATTCCGTCCAGGGCTGACCTGTCCATCCCACGTGACTGATTACATCTCACACGTCCCTTCCGAAACCTCTATCTCCAGCTATAATAGTACTGAGTAGTAGTGCTGAGTACTGTTAGCTTTCTCCACCAGCCTCAACCGTCATTAACCCTCTCACAGGACTTTTTCTCTATACAGACAGTTAACAGGGACAGGGCATCCCGTTCACACTCCACTTTGTGCAGCAGATCAGACCTGTGGTACCTGTGCCCCTTGGCCTGGGCTGTTGTTAACAATGAGTCTGCGCCCCTCAGATCGCACTGTTCAGTGCTCACTCAATTTTTTCTGAGTGTTTCTGCCTGCGACTTGGCAGAGATGTATGGATTACAGCCCTTTAATCGAGAGCCTTTTATTTCAGAAACAGTCAATGAGAACTGAAGTTTTCTACCCTTTTGAATTGCAGTTAACCAAAGTTGGTCATTCTAATCCGTTTTATTCTATTTTAATTTACTGACCCCCTGATTTTAACATTTCTTTTATATCTGAATTCAGTGATTTTTTTCATCTTCCATCATAAGATTGAGAGTTATTATGGATGGTGATTTTAATATTCATGTGGATGACATCTCTCGCAGCTTGCTGTCTGGTCCCATACACACAAGGGACCTCTGGACCTTGTTTTTACATGTGGTTTAATTATTGAATCCATTTGCTCTGAGGTGCTGCCTGTTACTGACCATAATTGTGTTTTGTTTTGTTGTGTTTCTGCAGCTTTTGGCCCAAGCACAGTCTTGTTTTCCATGCAGCTGTAGATTGTCTAGTTCAATTCTTTGACACTCAGTCCTCCTCCGTTTTGAATAAAGTAGCTTCTTGTAAAATGTGACTTGTCCCCTCTGTAAATTCATCCTCCTGGTTAAATGACACCATTCATTGTTTTTGGTATAAATATTGGAGGGCAGAGCGACTGTGGAAATTCACTGAGCTCCATGTTCACCGTCTTTACTAAAAAGACCTTTTAACCGAGTTATACAACATGGATAAAGATGCGAGGGCTTCTTATTTTGCAATCATATTTCCACCAGTAAAGACAAACCCAAAGTCCTGTCTGACGCTACAAACAACATTGTCACTCCTGCACCTCCTTATGTGCCTGTTTTGTCAAATAAGGATTGCAGTAATTTTCTCTCCTTCTTGGTAGATGAGATTAGAGTGTCAGGAGTTCTGGAGCAGGTGGACCCAAATGCAGAGACCAAAAGCAGGGCTGAAGAAAACCTTCTTTAATTCTGGGAATGGCACACAGAAAGCAAAAGCTGGCTGAGCTTAGCAGGATGAACAGGACAGCGAAAACTTACAGAACAGACTTAACATAACAGGACTGAACTGAAAACTGAACTTAAAAACTGAACTAATCAGACAACAAGGAACAGGTGGGCAGGCCAGGAGCTGATAGGCTGGGGAAAACACAGAGGGGGGCATGGCTAACGAGGGTAATGCAGGGCAGGTGAGAGGAGGAGCACATGAACACAGGAGGAGTGAAGGAACACACAAGGGAAACACAGAGCAAACTGAAACCCAGAACAAACAACACTCAAACCAAAACCCAGCATAAATCGAACCATCTCAGAACACATAAACCTAGGTACACAACACCACAATCCAAGAGAATGCAAGAAAGTCTTACAAAGTCAAACAACATAAACAAGCTTTAACCAAATGACTAGGCAACATAAATGTAACACAGAAAACCCAAAGAACACAAAGAGTCCCAACCCATGAGTTTATGACATAGAGAAGTCAGGGCTTTATCCCCTCTTCTGCTCTCCTCTCCACTTATGCAACGGCTGTCAATTCTGGACTGTTTTTGTCCCATTTCCCCGCAAGACCTCACTGATCTGGTGGACAGTGTGAAAACCTCCTCCAGTCCTGTTGATATTTTACCCACATCCATGCTTAAAAATGCACTTGAGTCTTTTGGTCCATGCCTGGTCTCTATTACATACAGCTCCCTGCAATCTGGCTGTGTTCCAGCTTACTTCAAACATGCAGTTGTTCAGTCCTCCTGATCATCACACAAGCTGTGTGCACTTCAGCAGAATATGGATGCATGACAGCCACCCTCCTACCACACAAAACCAACAAAATTTAATAAGCCTACACATCACACACACACACACATCACAGCATACACACAGCCAACATTAACGACATTTGCATATTAATGACCATTTTTCCAAATAAAGTAACATACACAAAAGTGGCAGCAGCAGCCAGAATAATATCAGTCAGCACGGCGGCCGTTATTAGATTTAAAAAATGTACCCTTTGATGATCACATTAACGAAAGTTACTTGAAAACAAAATCCCGGTGTTGAAAAAAGTCTGCTAACTTGTTATTGGGTCCGCTTCATTTCAATGCGCCAGTGCACCACTGAACACATAACAGCGACGGCCAGGAAAACTGTTTAAACTATGTGTTTAAATGGAGTGTAATCTGCCTGTAATCTGAGTAATCTGTCAACCAGCAGCAGCAACCACATAATTGTCAGCTGACAAAACAAACAACAATGTTGGCCTATAGGGAAAAAGCCATGGTAGCTTTCCTAGCTGACAAATAACTGCCAGCATGGACAGTAATGTTCACAATAAGATTTTATGTCAGCCAGAATGACATTCATCTGTTCTCTGTTTTACCAGTCCCCCTTGACTTGTTTGTGTTTGTATGGGCCATGTAGTCATGGTGACGTAAACACCACTCTCATTGCTGAAATTTATTAGGCAGGTTTGAATGATTTATTTCCTCAGAAACGTTTTCTGAGTCCCATCACCAGACAGCAGTAAAACACGTATTTTGAAAAGAAAAAACAAATTTAAAATAAATACAAAATGCAACCATTTAAAGTTGTATGTCCCTCCTCTTATTCAAAATAAAAAACATAAGTCCCTCCCCAGTGCTTAAAAAATAATGTGATGTGCCTCCTCCGTTTTGCACCAACCCCCTCCCTCTCATAAATAGTGAACAGTCCCTTAGTGCAGCTTTTGACTCTGTTTGACAATTTTATATTATTCCCTATTTGATTGATGGTAATATTGTTAGAGCAAATACATACCCCTCCAATCTTCATAAACTTGATTTGCTGCTAAAACTGTTTGTAAGATTGGCAACTTTCTCAAACTCTAACGAGGCGTCTGTCCTGCTGTCCGGCCAGTAGCTGCCAGTAGTTCCTCATAGGACGCTGATTGGTCCAAACTACAGTTGGCCTGATGAGATGGATTCTCATGTGATCTCGCAAATCCAGCTGCCTTGCAAGGTAACCAAAAAGTAATCTTGGAAAAAAAAAAGAAACTGAACCTCTTTTCAGTATATGACATTAATATTCATCAGATGTGTGTGTATATATATAAATATATGTTCTTGCTTTTTTCTCAACCATCATTGTTTAGCAATTCTTCAAATTTAATTCCAAAATTCATTCATGTAATATGATATAATATTAGAAAGGTTGGTCATCTCTCTAAGCACCTTCCTTTTTACAAAACCAAACATGGCCAGTACTCCCTCAGATATTGTGGTGTACAGATACAGGAAGCCAAAGTATACGTTATCAAGAGCTTATTATCTTTAGAAAATTTTAAAAGGAAATTGGCATCACATTTAATCCATGATGTTTAATTATTTCTTGACATGTATACAGTATATAGTTTTTTTTTTTGTTTGCTTCTTTTTCCCCGTATTGTTTTTCATGCATTTCTTTGTTTTAAAAAATAAAAAAAATTATTAGCTTGATTTTTTTCTTCCTTTTTTGTTATTTTGTGTTTTTCTCTTTAAGTTGAGGGGAACTCTGTTGTATCAGCCTGTGGCTTTTTGACCTCTCCTGACAAATCTCATATTTTTCATCACCTGGATTTTACACAGTCTTATGTGTGTGCAAATAAAATAATTTTTAAAAAAGTAAAATAAAAAAAAATCATGGCTGTAGTACAAACAAGAGCTGCTAAAAGTTGATTCAGCAGACTTTTAATAGAGACTATGTCAAAATGTGAACAAATGTTTTTGTTTGTCTTTTTTTGCTTTTTACTGTTTGTTGTGCTGTTGTATGTTTTTTGTCGGGGACTACAGCTGCAAATTAGCTTCAAGCTAACTCTGGTGCAGTGCATCTTTAATGTTTGAAACTGCACACTGTCCCATTCAATAAATAAATAAATAAATAATATGGTGTAAAAACGTGTCTGACAGAGAGCAGCAGCACCTACCTGTAGCTGATGTTACAACCGCACATCTGATGAGGCTTTATGGGGGTTTACATGAATTATGTTTTCAGACACTTGTGTTTCGTCTCATATCTGTTCATTCAGAGGATGCACAGACACAATGTAACTGCTGCACCAGGACTGACTGTACTGTACGTGTGTGTGTGTGTGTGTGTGTGTGTGTGTGTGTGTGAGAGAGAGAGAGAGAGAGAGAGTGAGTGAGTGAGTGAGTGAGAAGGACTTTGGCAACATCAAGCTGGAATCTGTTTCTCATCCAGCAGCTGAAGATAGAACCATTCAGTTCACACTGAGGAGTCTGTAGTTTGTTTGTGAGTTCATGTTTTCACTGACGGGAAATAAAACTGTGTTGTGTTGAATCCTCTGCTGCAATAACCCTCCTGAGATTTACATGTTTTTATTTCAACCGGAGGTTTACACATTCTTTATTTCAAGTTCAAAAACTGTTCAGTGTGCACAGATGCATGTGAGTGTTATTTTAAGACATTTGTTTAGTAAGAAAAATGTGAACAAACCCTTGTGTCATGCATCTCTTAAAATGGAAGACCAGGCCAGTGAGAGACGTCAGAAACACTGCTGGCGCTGATCACTGTTAGCAGCAGGAGTAGACCTGGGCCACCATGTCACATTTTACCACAATTAAGTAAAGTAAGTAAAGTAATTAAAGTAAGTAAACATTTGATTTCTTAAATAAAACTGTCTTCATTTGTAGAGAAATGCATAGTATAGAACCCCGCATAAAATGTTATATAATGTTGGTATGGAAATTATTTTAAAAAATTATAATTGTTATTTATGCTGTATGAGATCAGATTCACAGAGCAAGGTCACAAACTGCTTCACAAGGGTAAAACTGTCAAAAAATAAGACCCTAAAACAGTAAAACACAAACAAACAATAAAACATAAGCGACAAAAGACCTTAAAAACACACAAAATACAAATACTGGACAGTACAGAATAAATGAGTCTTCAGCTGCTTTTTACGGGCGTCAACAGAGACCGCAGATTGTATGTTTATAGGAAGAGTGTTGAAGCCACCACTTCAAAGATCACCTTTTGCTCTCAGTAGAGAGTGAGGGACAGCCAGTAGGCCCTGGTCAGAAGACCTAAGTGACCTACTGGTGATGTAAGGATGGAGCAGGTCAGAGATGTACACAGCTGCCTGACCATGCAGGGCTCTATATGTGAAAACAAGAACCTTAAAACGAATCCTAAACTTGATGGGAAGCAAATGTAAAGATGATAAGATCTTGCTGGACCTGTTCAACAGCCTGCAGCAGCGTTCTGGACCATGTGTAGACGGTCCAGGAATCACTTGCTGAGGCAGCTGAAAAGGGAACTGCAGTAGTCCAGCCGGGATGATATGAAAGCATGAATAATCATCTCTAGCTCAGGTTGTGATACAACAGAGTTGAGTTTGGCAATGTTTCTTAAATGGAAGAAACATGAACAGCTTAATGATTTAATATATTTGAAGATTTCTAAGATTAGACTGACAGCTGAAGAAAGGGACCCAATACACAGAGCCACCTTGGAAGCTATGCTGCCTGAAGCAATGATAAGGCCCTCAGTCTTATCTGCGTTTGGCTGTAAAAAGTTGTTAGCCATCCAGTTTTTAATGGCAGTCAGACAATTGTGCAAAACAGACAGCATGTTGAGCTTCATGTCAAAAGTGCAGACAGCTAGCTATGTTGTGTAATGTCTAATATGTTAATTAACAAAATTTGTCATAACGTTGAGAGAAAATGTAATCCAGCAGCATTAAGTTTCCAGCAAAACATATTTGCTGTTCCATTTTAGTCGTATATGAACATAATTTTTTACTTCTTTTCTCTGAGTTTTTCATCTCCACCCTTTTTGTTTTGTTATTCATGTGAAATGAGTCAGCAACAGTTTGCAGCTGGGTTGGTTTGTGTTAAAACAATGTTAAAGTTACGTCCACAGAGCAGAGCTGCAGAACCAGACAGGAAACCGAACATGGAAAAAACAGGAAGTCAGATGAGAGGAGGCTACAGTCACCACAGCTCACCTCTCTTTAGGGGTTTTATTCCACTGCATCAGCTCAGTTTGTGCCCAAGAGGAAACTTGCTGGTTCTCCTGATGGCTTTATCTACCAAAAACAAAAGGTTTTGTTACAAACCGGCCTTCACCTTGTAATAAAAACCATTAATGCTTAAAGGATTGTAGAAACGGACTCACATTGACAGTTTTCATGATAGACATCTGTCATCAAGAGTGATTGTGAGCAGAGTCTTCTCTTGACTCTCTTGACTTTCTGTCAACAGTTTGATCTTTTTCCATCTTCCTGTTTTCTTTCTCTCTTTGTTTTAACTCTTCTTCCACCTCCCTCTTTGCTCTCTGTGTCTTTTCATCTCTCTCTCACAGACATTAACTACAGTAATGCAGTCAGTATGAAAATGCTGCCACACCTGATCTTCAGGTTTAGTTTTGGGGGTTTCAGGTGAATTTGTTTTTTGCGATTGTCATAAATGTTTCACCTTTATTACTGCAACAAGTCTGTCTGGTTGAGTCCCTCCTTCTGTCAGATGAACAACATTTATCTTTGAACATGTTTATTACAGACTGAGCTGTGCAAACACCTCGGGACCCTCTGGGGGCCTGCAGGTTTTTGGATACCTCCTCCTTGGGGTGGAAGTGGAAAATCGCTGCTGTGAAGGTTGCACAGATGTCATGTGTCGGGTGAGGAGGACACTTATCCCAGCATTCCTGCCTGTTAGGCTGCCACTAGCTGTTTGCTGTTATCTCCCCCACGTGTCGGTGGAGACGAGGAGCTGCTGGATGGCCCCGGGCCCCGCAGAGCCTTGTATGGCCATGGCCCGCTGGGAGAGGGACGATAAGCAGCGCACAGGCTGCTATGCGGCCATGTTTAGAACAATGTCTGTTTCTGTTAAATTTAGAGCAGTTATCGGACGCAGCTCTCCCTCCTGAACGCACTCTCTTCTCTTGCTGCTGCGGCGTCAGGACCAGCGGTGAGTACAGGCTCATAGTTGGGACAAAAAAGACCTGTTTCCTCTGAGTTTATGCGTAATGAGCAGATTTTCCTCCAGATGTGAAGGAGATGATCGATCTCTGATGCTGCTGTGATGTAATGTTAAAGTGAGGTGATGTAGTGCTGCAGCGGTCCCGTTGTAATGATGTGATGATGATGGCCGAGTAAATGATACCGTACTGTTGTAATAATGTTGAAATAATGTTTTTTCGTTGTCTTAATGTGCAGTGATGGTAATATATTGATGTCACTGTATTTAATGTTATATTGATTTTGCAATGATCTGATATTGACACATGACTGCAGTATTGTTGGAATAATGTTGGTCATTGTGATTTTGTATTGATGTAGAAAAGGTGTAATAATACTGTTCACTGATGGAGTTGTGTTGTAGTATTGTGGAAGTAGTAGTAGTGTTGTAGTAATGTCAGAATAATGTGAAAATGCAGTTTTGCAGTCACTTATAATGTAAATGCTATAAATTTATATTCATGAAGAAAGGTGGTAATGCCGCAAGTTTGTGGGGGTTATGTAACAGTATGGTGGTAGTAGAAGTAGTGTAATAATATTGTATTATTGTAGTTTTGCAGTGATGTGGTTATGGTCACATTGTTTCTGTATTGATATACAGGAGAAATAATGTAGGAGTTTATGTAGTAGTACGGTGATAGTAATAGTAGTTGTGATGTAATAGGTTTAAAGAGAGTAGCGGTATTGTACTGATGGTAGTAGTAGTAGTAGTGGAAGTTGTGATGTAATATTGTAATAATGTGGTGATGTAATGTGATAGGTTTAAAGGGAGTAGAGGTTTTTCACTGATGTATTTATGGTTTAGTGGTAGTAGTGTTAAGGTAGTAATTTCATAATAATGAGATAATGCAGTTAGTGTTAGTTGTTATGTTGTAGTACAGTGTATGGTAGTAGTAATGATGCTGTGTAGTACTGTGCAGGTACTGGTACTTCAGACATTATTGCTTCGATTGAACCTCCTCAGTTTATCAGATAATCAGTAACTTTCTGTCTGGAGTCAACGGTGAGCTGAGGCAGATATGACATCATTTAAATGTTTTTACACAAGATCACATTAGTTTGATGCTTATCTTCCTGTTGTCTTAACATGGTGAAAGATTTAAACTTTTAGAAGTTAATCAAATTATTTGAGCGGTAAGAATCTGCCTTTAGAGTGAGCTCTGTGACCTTAAGCCTCATTTAAAAGCAGGTCTGCACAGATTGATGTTAAACCTCCGATACAGCGACCTCTAGTGGTGTTCAGTGATTTCAGCTGACTTTAGACGGAGACGCAGGTGCAGATGAAACCACAGTGAGGTTTAAGAGACCAGCAGATGTTGGTTTAAACTTTAAACTGCAGCTGAACTGATGACAGAAGCAGCACCAAACTGTTAGTAGCGTTGTTTTGATGTTGAAATGACATCTTAATCTGACTTGTGATGTTGTCCAGTGGTGTATAGTTTTAGTGATGTGATATGACAGATCACAGGTTATCTCAGCTGGAGTGGGGTTTGGAGGTGTTGAGGGAGATGTTTTATGGTCGTGTTTGTGATATCGACTCTCAGCCTTCCTGACGCCTTCACTCTTCACTCTATCAGGGTATTTTTAACCTTCTGGATCTGCATATCAAACACACACCACCTTCTGGATGAGCTGCAGCAGCATTATTCTCAAACCTACACACAGTTTAATATCATTTCCAGTGTGAACAGTCTCAGCGTCAAAGTGCTGTTGACTCAATCTTTGGTCATATAGTTCTTGATTTAAATCAAAATTTTGTCATTTATGATGTAAATGACCGGCTCCAACACGACTCCATTAAAACGTCTGCAGGAAACGTTTCAGAAGTAGAGCGTTGGTTCTTCAACTGACACATTTTTAATAGAGTTCAGAGTTGTTTTTCTTCTTCATTTTTCTTGTTTTATAGCAGATTTAAAACACATTTGTAGCTCATTCAGATGTGATGACAGAAGCTTTCTCCTCTAATTTTCTCTGTGATCATTTTAAATGTCAATACAGTCGACCTGCTGTCATTAACCCGGATATTTATTTATTTGTCAGATGTTGCGATCATAAAATAATGAAGTGATCGGCTTGAGGATGACTCCCTGGTTAATACGTAGTGTACGATGAGATTTATTCATTTTATTCACGTTCATTGGGACGATATTCATAATGAACGGGTATATGTACTGTATTTAAATTGTTTTTATCTGTTTGTATATTGGGAACTACATGACACTGTGCACCTTGCCTGTGGTGTAGTAATCATTTAGATTAGCGGAGTGATACGCTGTAAAACAGTGAAGTGATGTATCATGTCTGTTGTCGGTAGACAATTTCGACAAATTCCATTGAAGAAGATGTTGCTGTGCTTTAACTTTATCCAAAACCAGCGGAGGAAAGTTACTAAGTACATTTACTCAAGTACTGTACTTAAGTACAGTTTTGAGGTACTTGTACTTTACTTGAGTATTTACATGTGATGCTACTTTCTACATTTCAGAGGGAAATATTGTACTTTCTACTCCACTACATTTATTTGACAGCTTTAGTTACTTTTCAGATGAAGATTTGACACAATGGATAATATAACAAGCTTTTAAAATACAACACACTGTTAAAGATGAAACCAGTGGTTTCCAACCTTTTTGGCTTTTGACGTCTTACAAAAAGCAGTGTGTAGTCAGGGTCACATTTCACATGTCTATGAGTTGTTAACAGCTCCACCAAATAGTGATTTTTCCCTCTAAACTTCTCACATGCTTTCATTTCAATAAATGTTCAAATGATCCAATATTTCAGCAAAAATCAAAGATTAGAGAAAAAGTCCAGAAACTGAAAACAGATTTGTGTATCAGAACTTTGTTTTTTCTTCTTTCCTCTCCCATTAATCATCTCACCACCCCTCAGATTTATCTGCTGACCCTTTGGAGGGGCCCGACCCCTAGGTTAAGAACCACTGGACTAAACTAGCTAACTGTATATAAAGTAGTTGAAACTAGTAGATTCATATAAGCTTCACATCAACCTTTAAATGACTGTGTAGACACACTGTGGATTTTGGTCCCCATCACTTACAGTTCTCTGTTGGACAGAAGCTCTGTTATAAATTGATATTTTATTCAGTTTTATGCCAGAATGTTATGACACACTTTTTTAGAATATTGTAATTTTAGGTCCAATATGGATATGAAAAATCGCTCCATATTAGTATTACTTCACTTAAGCGCAGCCTTTAATACAGTAGACCACACAATTCTTTTAGACAGACTTCAAAGTCTGATTGGCCTCTCTGGTGCTGTTTTTAACTGGTTTAAATCTTATATTACTGATAAGGAATTTTTTGTAAGCATTGATGAATGTTCATCTAAAAGTTATAAAATGAATTGTGGTGTTCCTCAAGGTTCAATTTTAGGTCCTACTCTTTTTAATCCTTACATGCTGCCACTTGGAAACATCATCAGGAGGCTCGGCATCAATTTCTAGCTAGCTATGCTGATGACACACAGCTTTACACTGTCATGTCTCCTGATGACTCAGGGCCAATCGATGCCCTTTTTAACTCTATTTTGATATCAAATTATGGATGACGGAAACTTTTTTACAGCTCAACCAGGACAAAACTGAAGTCTTGGTCATTGATACTGAAGCTCAGAGAGAGAAACTCAATGTGAAGCTAGAAGCACTGGCACTAAATTCTTGTCAACAGGTGAAAAACTTAGGAGTCAATTTTGACTCAGATCTCAGTTTTGAACCTCACATTAGAAATATAACTAAGAATGCATTTTATCATTTGAAAAAAATACTATTGTAAAGCACTTTGTGTTACATTGTATTTGTATGGAAAGTGCTATACAAATAAAGTCTGATTGATAGATTGATCTATTGAAATAACACTTATTGACGCATCGATATGTTTATTTATTTCATGACACATTTTGGTAACACTTTAGACACTTTACATCATTACTAACTTCCAAGAAAAATTTCTAATAATTTCCTGAAATGAGCTGCTATGTGATTCATTCCTGGAAAAGGTTAATGTTGATAAATATGTACTCGTTATGGAGTCGTTAAGAAAGAACCAAACATGGTTACCAGCAATTCAACACACAAAACTAAAACGTTTGATTGTGTTTTTAAATTACAGGTGAGCACATAATTAAGCAACATGAAGCTTGACGTCAGTACAAATGAAGACTGTTTACCAAATGGATCTCAGTCTTTAAGAATGTTTGTATATAAACAGTTTCTTATGAAACTTTACCAACCAACAGTGTCTCCTTTGTCTAATTTATTATCATTGAATAAAGCTTTATGCTTACCAAACACTATTTCCATTTCCCTTATCATTGGTGCCAAATCTCAACACACTTTCTACAAATTTACATATTAAGTTACCATAAATTACTATGAAACCTTCCAGGAAATTACTATGAAATTTAGGGACCTGTAATAAAGAATTAACTTTTTTTTTTTTAATGAAATATCATATCAGATTTTATAGTTGGAGTATCTTTGCAGTGTGTGCCTTTTAGACACTTTTTTAACAACACACTCTGACATCAAAAACATCAAATCCTCACATTCAAGTAGCTGGAATACACAATTCCAGCTATTATATTTGGCATTTTAGTTGAAAAATTAGGAAAATGAGAGATTTTAGCTGAAACAACTAATTTATTAATTGACTATACGTTGCAGCTCTAGTTCTGTATTTTTATCAGTAGGATTTTGAGTGAAGGACTTGTAATTAAGTATTTTTACACTGTTGCACTGGTCCCTTTATTTCAGAAAGGAATGTGAATACTTCTTCCACCCTGAGAGAGAGAGAGAGAGACACAGGGGAGAGATGAGGGAGGCAGGGTTGGATCATCACAGTCAGACAGTCGAACAGACAGCAGTGTGCTGCTTCAGTGGTGACACTGTTTCTCTCTCACCGTGTTGTTTCTGCTTCTCGTCACCTTCAGATCACCTAACAGATCGTCTGACGGGGTTTTTGTTGTTTTACTGGACATTTTATTGTCTTCTTCAGTTCTTCAGTGTTTCTACCTCCAGGATGAAAACTCTGCTCATGTCCTGAAAAACTTCAGTGATTGTTTTGTTTTTCTGTCAAAGATCCTGAAACAGTTTGAGTGACGGTATGTTTCATATTTTCTACTGACGCTTCAGGATAGTATAAGATACATTAATGTAGTCTAAAGTATACATGGTACACAAAAATGAGCTTTATATATAGTTTGATGTATAGGAGTGAGTCATTGTGAGGCATGACACTGTAGTAGAGCATGTAGTATAGCTGTACAGATATACTGTATTATGGCAGTATATTTGGTGTTGTATACAGATGTAATGTGTTACTGGTTTCTCATGTCCTTCGAGCTTTCAGGTTCATGTTAGTTTAATGAATAACTTTTAAATGATCGCTTATAAAAAAACTATATATAGTTTATATTTCTGATAATAATGTCAAGTCTGATTTGAGAGCGGTGCACATTAATGTGAGCGATGCACGCTCTAAACAAAACAAAATTAAATGAATTAATAAAACATATGATATAATAGCTCTTTAATGTCAATGAATGTCATGTAAAAAAGAAAAAAAAATCTATTGATCTGGTTCTAAAATAAAGTATCTTTGCCATTATCACTTAACCTATTGATTATCTATCAGTTAGGCAATTATTGTTGGATGAGTTCCCATCCAAAGAGTCCAAAGTGATTTTACAGTTTATGTTCATGATTAACAGTCTGAACACCTGAAATGATCTAATTAACAATGACTGTAACTCTGACGAGTATGTGACTTTTATTTGTACTTAATTATTCATGACTTAAATTATTGATTGAATGATTGATCTTTTTGACTAATCAACTAAAGATAATAATAATAATCACATAATAATCACAAATTAATAATAAAATAAGTATTAAAATAAACACTAAGCTTAATATAGTGCATGTTATGTCAAATACATTTATTTAAGATATATCATTTGGACTTTGTTGCTCAGCTAAGTTTGTTTACTATGTGTCTTTTAGAGTTAATCACCCCTGAACGTGTTCAGTTAGTTCAGGTTAACCTACGAGTCTACACAGGAGGTGTAGCATGAGCAGCATCAATACATTCAGAGTAAAGCCTTTAGCATACTGTGCTGTGAGCTGGATTGATTCAAGTAGATGCGTATCTGTTCGGTTAGACGCACAAGATGGAGACTGAAAAACGTGGCTGAAACACACAGTAACATGTTTTTATGCCATAGAGGAAATAAATTCCTCATGAGTGAAAATGAGAGCAAAGAATTACCAGTGAAACTAAATGTCATGATGCTTCCAAGAGCCCAACAGGAGAGTGCCAGTATGTGACTAATTAGAAGTTGGATTTTTTTGATCATCAATTAATCTGCCGATTATTTTTCGATTAATCAATGAATTATTTTGTCTATAAAATGTCAAAAAATTGTGAAAAATGCCTTTTATAATTTCCTAATACCCAAGATGACATCTTCACGTCTCTTTTTGTCAGATCAACAGTCTAAAACCCAAAGATATTCCGTTTTCTATCATGTATGACACAGAGAAGCTTCCGATCTTCACATTTGAGAAGCTGAAGCCACCGAATATTTGGCATTTTGATTATCAAAATAGTTGCTGGTTAATTTTCCAACTATCGACTAATCGATTAATCGCTCTAATAAGGAAAACAGAAGTAGATGCACCTGAAAACATACTTGGACAAGCTCCACAAATGTGGGATTTACTGCTTATCAAAGTACTTAATGTTTCATTTTTAGGAACTAAAAGTTTTCAATGATCAGGACTATTTTTGGTCTTATAGTATCTCAGGGAAGCTTTCCCAACCCAGTGACTCTGAAAATCTTCCTTATCTTAAAAAAGTCTGTCTCAGACACTCTGGAACGTAAGCTTGTAGAACTGAAGGAAGTCTTGACTCCTTACATGTTCATGTCAGCCCAGTTTCAACCATGGACATAAACTTAAACTCCTTCTGTGTCTTGCAGGGTAAAGGGAGCTCAAGCATCACCATGAGCCGAGCCAGGACCTTGTCGCTGTTTTCCAACTATCAGCTGCTTTTCTTGTTGACCATCATCTCAATTGAACTTCCATATTCAGCAGCAGGAGGATCTACTTTGACCCTCACATCCAACAGCACACTCAGCAACAATACCAAATGTGGTGGGAGTACCGAATGCGAAGTGGGCGTTATCCTGCCGATCTGGAAGCCAGACAATCCGGCCTTCACCGACCGCCTCGCCAGAGCTACCATTTACTTTGTGGGGTTGGCGTACATGTTCCTGGGTGTTTCCATCATCGCTGACCGCTTCATGTCATCCATCGAGGTCATTACCTCGCAGGAGAGACAGATCACCATCAAGAAGCCGAACGGTGAGAAGATCACCACGACGGTACGCATCTGGAATGAGACGGTGTCCAACTTGACCCTAATGGCGCTGGGTTCCTCCGCTCCTGAGATCCTCCTGTCAGTCGTGGAGGTTTGTGGTCATAACTTCAATGCTGGTCAGCTGGGCCCAAACACCATCGTAGGAAGTGCTGCCTTCAACATGTTCGTCATCATCGGCCTTTGTGTTTATGTCATCCCTGATGGACAGACCAGAAAGGTGAAGCACCTCCGGGTGTTCTTCATCACCGCCACCTGGAGCGTCTTTGCATACACCTGGCTTTACCTGATCCTGGCAGTCCTTTCTCCAGGGGTTGTTGAGATATGGGAGGGGCTCCTCACACTCTTCTTCTTCCCCATTTGTGTTGGATTAGCTTACGTGGCCGACCGAAGACTTCTTTTCTACAAATACATGTACAAGCGATACCGAGCAGGAAAGCAGAAAGGAATGATCATTGAGACTCAGGGAGAGCCGGAGCTTCCCTCGAAGGTCGACATCGAAATGGACGGCAAAATGCACAACTCCCATGGTGAGGAGTTCATCGACGGAGAGACGGGTTTTGATGTGAAGGAGCTGGAGGAGGATGAGGCCCGCAGAGAGGTGGCCAGGATCCTGAAGGAGTTGAAACAGAAACATCCCGAGAAGGAGATGGAGCAGCTGATGGAGCTAGCCAATTACCAAGTTTTAACCCAGCAGCAGAAGAGTCGTGCTTTCTATCGCTGTCAGGCAACCAGGATCATGACAGGAGCCGGAAACATCCTGAAGAAACATGCTGCCGATCAAGCCAAAAGAGCTGCACAGCATGATATCTGCACCGAGGTTTCAGGGAACGATTTTTCCTCCAAGCTTTTCTTCGACCCTGGCTCCTACCAGTGTCTGGAGAATTGCGGCAGTGTAGCACTGAACGTGGTGCGTCGTGGTGGAGACCTAACGAGCACAGTCTCAGTGGATTACCGGACTGAAGATGGCACCGCAAACGCCGGCTCAGACTACCAGTTCACTGAAGGAACTATTGTGTTCAAACCAGGTGAAACAGAAAAGGAAATCCGTATTGACATCATTGATGATGACATCTTTGAGGAAGACGAGCATTTCCTGGTTCACCTCAGCAATGTGAAGGTCATATCAGAAGGCGCTGGCTCAGATGAGGCTAACCACGTGGATGCCCTCGCCGGTTTGGGTCTGCCATGCACGGCCACTGTCACCATCTTCGATGATGACCACGCAGGGATCTTTACATTCGAGGAGCCCGTGGTGACCGTGAGTGAGAGCATCGGGATGATGGAGGTGAAGGTGATCCGGACATCAGGAGCTCGAGGTGTTGTGGTGCTGCCGTACAAAACCATGCAGGGGACAGCTAAAGGAGGCGGCGAGGACTTTGAGGATACGCATGGAGTCCTGGAGTTTGAGAACGATGAGATCTTGTAAGTACAAATCTTTTAACTTTAAGGTATACAGTGCTGAATGATGATGAGTTTTGAATGGGCTGAGAGCAATGCACGGTTCCCTGATAGTTCTAACAGGCATTCTGGGTATTAGAGTCTTTGTTAGTGTCAATACATATAAATTAAAATATCAGTATTTTCTACACATTTCAATATATCAACAGTAGACTAGGTGGGCATCATTTTATTATAGAAACAGATGGATGTATGAATATATTGGACCTCTCATGGATTGTGTGTGAAGTGACATTTTGACAAACGGTCCCAAATTTCATATATGTATATATAATGATGAAGGTTTTCACTCATATGAACAGATGTTACAAGTGTCTTATCACAATAATAATGATTTGTGTTCATGAGAAGGTGCTGCTTGTTGGACCAACAAACAAACTGAACCATCACAAGAAACCACAAAACTCTACAAAATATGTGATGTTTGTATCTCTGCACAGCTGTCTTCTCTCAGCTGTCTGTCTGTCTGTCTGTCCTTTTCTCTCATCTGTATCTGCTGCTTGCTCGCTGTTTGACATAATACTCACCATGGTGGTGATGGGACTCACCATTTTATACATAATGTATCTTTAAATTGAGATTTTTTCACACAGATATACAAACACACTTTATGACTGACAGCTCCTCTGCATTGGACACAGAGGCGAAAGTGTCTGATTGGGTTCAACGATCAATATAATATTTAAGGTACATTAAACTCATTAAAAAAATGTGAATTTGTGGCTAAATAAGTGTTAACTGTGGTTGTTGTTTTCTTGCCATCAGCTCATGAAGGTTTTAAGCCATGTCAGCTCCGGAAAACAGAAAAATGTATGTATGGAGCACAACAAGGTGTCTCCTCTGAAGTGTGATTAACATTCATCAGTCTAATTAATGTTGACAGGATGTGACTTCACGACTTCAGTGTTGTCAGATTGTTACAGGTGAAACATTTGGTAGATTTTTCACCATAAAACTTCTCAGTGCTCGGGTGGACATTATTGATACTCTGTTAGGGTTCAGCACAGAAAACTGTGATTCATCTGTTACCTTAAAGCTTCAGTCACACCAGCATTTAAAATGACAACATTTTTGCTGCAAATGCCATACATTTCATGGAATCGCTGTGAACAGTGGATTTTCCCACAGGGGGTAAACAAATCCACAAATTTTTTGTCATGTTCAACTTTGATGAAGCACAAATTTGTGCTGTTGACCGATAGCAAACCGTCTTTACAGAGCTGACCTCTGAGTGCACTGCGAGCTGGAGAGTCCAAAATGGAGGAAGCTATCGTGGCTTATTAGCTGGGTTGTTAACATTGAATTTTATTGACGCTCCTCTGTCAGACTGAAAACTGTTCCACAACAGAGAAATGGTTTACACACAGGCTGATACTAATACGTCTTTTTAGGGAACAATGTGAACATATTGTCCCATTAGTGACGGATGCAAAGCTAACAAGCTAATGAGTTTTCAAACTGACTGTTAGCAATCTTGTTAGCATTATTTTCCCTCATCAACAGCTTTTTATTGAATGAAATGGTGAGCACAGAGTGTCAGTAAACAGAATAGGACAGAAAAAATAGAAGATTGGAGAGTCGTTGTGACTGATTAGCTGGCTAGCTATTTGGCAATGAGCTTGCAGTTCACCATGTAGCCCTGCAAGGACTGACTACATTACTATGCTTCTACAACTAAATATTTCTCAAAAACTTGCAGATTCATTTTGCTGTACCACTTTCAGGTGTGACCTGGCAGGTATTGAACAGGGGTTTATTAAAAGAGAACTGTTCCTATTCTTGGTGCTACAATTGCTCCTCCTCCACAAGGTGATGTGACTGCTAGCTTCACATGCTTCACATACTGGCAGACTCTTTCCATGTCTGCGGGCAGCAGGAATGAAATGACAAGGGATTTATTTCCAGAGCATAAACACGGCCAGTCGGTGTGAAGGAAGAGGACGTATGTTGAAATGGAAAAGGTGCCAGGCTCATTCTTTGGTTTTAGTTTATTAATGAGGACGCTGCCCTACATTTACACACAATGAGCTGCTGGAGAGCCTTATATAGACCGCTGAAGTTTATCAGCCAGGTACCACTAATACATCAGCTGAACTTTATTTTGTCTGATATTGGATTACTATTATCAGTATCTCCATTTACTGTATATTCAGGGTGTTTATTTGGAACAGGTTTGTTCTCTTGTTTTATACATATATTTATAAATATATTTGATCATATTTTAGTAAGAACCCTCCCTGTTTTCTGATCTGCTCATATTTTAATCTGCTGTTGATAGAAATTCAACTGTTCATCCAAGAAAAATCTCAATTTAAAGGCAACAAACTTTAATAAAATATGTAAAAACATATATTTTTAACTTTTGTGGTAACACTATCATTTATAAGTACATAGACAGTTACTTTATAACACAAATGTAGTTATAAGCAGATATATGGACATTTTAAGTATTTATTATGTGCAATATTTATTATACCTTCTCCTATGAACACATGTTTTATATTATTACAGCTGTGTTTGACTATATTGTCATTCATTATCTGTTTGTACAGCAGTAAACACTTCTGGGTGTCCACAGGAGGAGTTATAGTCATTTATAAACACTTATATCTGTTGACAGCTATATTATATTGAGTTATAAAACATTTATTAACTGTATATATACTGATTATTATTGATAAATAGGAGGATTTACATCATTACCACTTTGGTTAACTTACTCTAAGTTAATTAAATCTGTATATGATGTTCTCACTTGGAATTTTCACTTGACTTAATTCTCTAAACAAGGATAAGAAATAGATTGTTTGTCCACAGACAACTTCAACTCAAATATCCTGCATCAGTGCATCTTTCTTTAATGATCAGAAGATTGGAGGATCACAGCAGGGATGTGAACGTCCGGTTCAGACAGCAGGATGAGGCCTGCAGACATGCTGAGGAGGCAGGGACGCCATCTGCTGCCCCTCCTCCAACATGTCGCCTTCTCGCCAACAGACACGAAACCAGCATCTAAAACTGAACCAGCCAAAGTTTCTGAGGCTCTTTTTATTCTGACAAGCGTGCGAGCCTCAGGGGTCAAACTGTGACCTGTTTCTGCATGCTGGGATGAACTGTAAAGACAGCAGAGCAAGCTATAAACACACTGATACATAATCACGTCAGAGAGTAGCAAACAGCAAACATTAGCTACTGCCACATCCAGCAGACACAGTTCGATATTCTCTCTTCTTTTGGCTCTGGTTTGGTTTTAACCAATTCCTGAGAAACATATCTGTCTATTTAGCTGCCAATTGTTCCATTTTTATGAACATTAAAACATTAAAGTCCAAATGTAGAGTCCACAAGTTACTTCTTGTCCCTCTCTGCATCATCTTTGTTGGACATTATGGAACAGCAGCAGAATTCACTAATAAATTGATGAATTAAATTTTAACTGAATTTCCACAGGAAAATGTAGTGATTTCTTGTTTCCATCCACTGCCGTTGTGTGAATATTAGCAGATAAACAGCAAGTGGCGCTAATTCTCCAGTCGGTGTAGAAGAAGAGGACACAACGAGATGACGTCATTAGAAGAGTGGCAGTCAAAGCTCAAACAATGGAAAACCATGTAGAAAACGTGATGGAAATATGACATTTCAAGTCATGTCTGTAAGATCTGAAATCAGCTGGAACTGGAAACCAGATTATTTTGAGTTGAATTAACTTGAAATCAATCAAACTGCAAAATTTGCAGATACGTTAATGAACAAAGGGCTTTCAAGTGCAGGGACACAGCATGAAAATGAAACAAATAAAACAGTTGAAAAACAAGACAAGACAACAGATCTGTACTATGTGGACAGACTGTTCCAAAGCATCAGGACAACAGAAGAGGAAACCGTCCAAATAATGTTTTTGACCCGTTGTGAATTTTTATTCATTCGTCTCATTTGTTTCTCTGCCTTTTAGTGGAATAAAAGTCTCTGTGTCTTCAGTCAGATCAACATCCTGCTGTATTCAAAATCATCATCACATGATGTGATTTCAGTCACATTTCCCTCCTTTAACTCAGCCGAACGTGTTTGGTATCTTTGGAAACTTCCCATTGAGGATCTGTGGGCTTGAACAGAGCTGCTGTGTGTGACCGGTGCTTCACTCCGCTGCTGTTTATGTGGACCAGAGTGTCTGAGTGTGATCAGGTTACAGAGCTGTGTTCTCTCAGCTGTTTGTGCAACATGACAGACGCTGCTGCTTCCATCAAACCTCCAGCATTTAACTAACCATCTGTTACATCTGATTGGTCAGGAACTAATGGACACAGGTGTTTCTCGTTAATTTCATGGAAAGCAGAGGTTTGTTCAGCGTGAATGATTCCAAAAGTTCAAAAATACACCTGCCAACATCTCTAAAGAGCACTAAGTAACACATTGACTCATATTTCTTTAATCCAGCTACAGACTGAAACATAAAAAAAAAAAAGTTTTTGTTTTACAGAGAGTTACATGCTGGAACTCCATCCGCCTGGCACTTCTTTACAGTGTACAAGTCCTCCTAAAACCACAAATTTATGTTTTCACATTTCAGTTTGTGTACATTTTAAACAAATGAGATATAATGTGTTAATCAGTGAGCTTTACAGGTGATGTTTGGTGTATTTTTTAACTTTAGACAGAGTCAGATTAGCTGTTTTCCCTGCTTCCAGTATTTATGCAAAGCTAAACTAACCATTTCCTGACTTCAGCTCTGTCCTGAACACACAGGCATGAGACTGATATAAATTTCAAATTCTTCTGAAAAAAGACAGAAAGCATGTTTTGAACATGCATGACCCCAGTGAACATGCATCCATGTTCTTTCACCTGTCGAGGTATATCACAACTTTTCAGAAAGGTGTTGTGTGGAGATCCTTTCAAGGGAAACTCCACCAGTTTTACACATCAGGCATACGTGTGCTTGTTGCTGAAATTTTGCCAGTGAAACATGAAACAGACTAAATACTGAAATAGTAGTTAGACAGGAAGTGCTAAAAGTAGTTTTAGTTTGGGTGTAAACATGGAATGACGTCAGGAAAGCAGTTGAAATGTCATTTGGAAAACAAGAGGTGTAAAAAGTTTGAAAGACACCGCTGTTTACCTGCAGGGAGGCTTTAATGAAAGACACTTTCCAGGTGCATTATGGGAAATTAAACTCAAACTAGGGACTGTAAGTCATATATCTCCACCTCTGCTGCACAAAGTGTGGCCATTCTTTTTTAAATCTGTTTCTTGTGATTCCCCCAACTTTATGGAGGTGACACTGAATCAGTGAAGTTCTATTTTAATGAGTTTCCTTCTTTTTTCCTGAAGTGGCCTGAAGGCTCTCTTCATTCTATCTTTTCCCAAACCTTGGGGCAGTGACTTGGAGTTTCAGATGGCTTTTGTCGTGCTGTTAGTCTGAACTGACCGAGCTGCTGGTGTGTCGGGCAGATAAACATCACGCAGCAGCCGATGTTCCTCTCTTCCTTATTAGGGCAGCCTCTGCTGAGCAGCAGCAGGATCCTGCTCATCGTCAGCCGGCCGCCGTGTTCCAGGATCAGCACATAAAACAGACAGATGACTGCAGCCTGTTCTTCTCAGGCCTCTGAGCCAACGACAGGGGAGGTCGCTGCTGGCCGGCAGCCACATCACCAACCTGACGACACTTTTTATTTCAACTTGTGTCTGTTTCCCTCCGCAGAAAACTGATCGGACTCTTGTGAAACTGCAGAGATAATAAGCAGACTGCACTGTCCTACTGTACCTGCAGCTCAGTATTTTATATTAATATTAAATCACATGACTGGTAGTTACGGGCGCACAGAGAAACAAAGTCAAAGAGAAGTTTTATTAACTTTCAGCTTCTTTTAGCTCCTAGTTTAAGTTTTCTGGCACATTGTCTATCTGATTCAGTTTTCTTGGAAACAAACTAAGTTTCTGTTTATCTTCAGTGTTTCTCATCATGACTCATGATGTGTCCCTGAAGTCAAACAAATGTATTCAATCAGTTTCATTTTCTGTCTCATAAAATATTTGCAAAATCTTGCATTGTTTACATTTGCGTTGCAGTCTTCTTCTCTCACTTTGTTGGCGCATTGCCATTGGGGCTGTGTATTGCGCAGCAAAACAGTGAATCACTCATACAAAAACTGTTCCAGTGAGGTACTATGCTACCAGAAGCCAGAAACTTCACGGGGAATCTTTAATTTGCTGTAGAGTTGAATGATATAATGATATTTACCATCGAAAATGTTGGCATACAGTTTACTCATCAAGGTAAAGATTGATCTTAACGTCTCCAGAAGGTGAACATTCTCTCAGACTGAAGGAATTGTTGCATAAAAACTGACGTGTCACAAGGTTTTAAATAACAACACACTTCTTCAAAAGGTGATGTACAATAAACCTGAAGCACAAACATTCTGCTTAAAGGCAGCTTCTTGTGGTTTTCACAATCAGCTTTTTGTGATTTTCTGGTATTTATATCCTGTTCTGATGTTGGATGTTAAATACGGTCAAAGTTTCAAAACTTGAGGTTAACGTATGTAGAAATGCTGCCTGCTAGTCAAAAATCAGGGCTTCAACCCGCTCTGATTCAGCTCCAACATGTACGGATGTATTAGAGAAGTTGACATTTGGAGTAAAGAAGGAGAAAAAGAAGCTACTATAGTTTGTTTACGTAGCCTCCAGAGCCAGAGGAATCTTCCTGAAGCTGACCAATCAGAACAGAGCGGGCTCATCAGGAGTCGGGCCTTAAAGAGACAGGAGCTAAAACGGCCTGTTTCAGACAGAGGCTGAACTGAGGGGCTGCGTAAAGGACCAGTATAAGCTAAATAAGGAGGTTTTAACTGGAAATCATGCAGAGATATTCCAGTAGAGCCCCAGAGTATAAATAAATAATATGTGTCCTTTAAGGTTTCTAAAACTACTTAACAATTGAGAACATTTGTGTCCTGAAATCATAGAGACTAAACCTTCAAACCATCATCTGCTGACATTAAAAAAACATGGCAATGGATGAAGGCGACATTCTGTTTCCACGCTGCTGGCACTGACACACACACACACACACACACACACACACACACACACACACACACACACACACACACACATACACACAGTCCTTGGATATGTCCAATCAGGGCTGCTGTAGCCTGCAGCCCAGTGAAGCCTCCAACACTTGAAGGCAGAACAAAATTCATGACAGTCTGTAACTGTGTCACCAGGTTTCTGAAGTCTGTTTCTGTTGGATCGTTAAATCATCTGTGATTCAAACTAATCTGACCTCAGACGTCCTTGTGTGTTCATTTCAGTGAGAATCAACTTGCTGCAGAGAGATAATCCATCTACATGAAATGATTTGTTATGTAATCATTTGTCATTTTTTTATTGTCGTATTGTGGTAATGCAGTTGAAACCTCTCCTGTACGTGCATTCTTGGATGCTTATCAGTAAACTGTATGAGAAAAAAACAGTGATGGAAAGTAACTAAGTACATTTCCTCAAGTATTTTACTTGAGTATAATTCTGAGGTACTTTTGGTGTTGCAACTGGCCAATCACAGCCCACCCTGAAACAATAGACAAACCTTGGTTTGTAGTGCATTTAACTGTCTGTACATACATCTTTGTTTATTTGTGAATATACTGTATGATCATTCTGTGTTAAAGACTGAGTGTATGTTGAGTATTTTAGAGCAACAGCTATTTTTGTTTTCAGATACTCATAGAAGAATCCTGGAGATCAGAATCACTGCTTACAGCTGAATGTTCACTTTGTTTTATTTCCTTTGTCTCGCCTGCACACTTCACTTCTCTCTCTGCAACCTCTTTCTGTTTTTTTCTGTTTCAGTAAAACTATTCAGATCAATATAATCGATGATGAAGAATACGAGAAAAACAAGAACTTCTTCCTAGAGATTGGAGAGCCTCGGCTGCTGGAGATGAGTGAGAGGAAAGGTGGGGGTGTCACCTTCCCAGTGCTGTAGCCCCACCCCTAACCCCACCCCTAATCATTAATAACCTTTGACCTCTGGGCCTCACAGGGAGGTCATCAGTCTGTTGTAGAAGTTTACACTAACTGTTAAAGTCACAATGAATGTCAGATGGCTATAAGAACAAAATATGTGGCCATGATTATGATTTCTACTCTTTAGTTTCTGCGGCAAAAATCAGAATCAGAAGCTCTGTGATTGGATGTTTGTTACTGAAATGCACCATGGGAGTCATAGTTTATTTACTGTCCCTCAGTTTTTATGATGTCCACAGGCTTGTTATACCTTTGTCTGTTTATCAAAGAACCAGATGTTTTGTGACTGAAGGACAACACAGGAGCACAGGAGCACAACAGGCAGCCTTATATAGAAATTTAAACAAATCTCACAAACACATGAACAGTTTGCATTCATCAAGTTGAGCTCAAGCAATTCAAGACAGGTTTGTGCAGTTAAGAGGGTTTACTGAATCTGATTTGGAACATTTGCACAAGCAAACCTGATGGGAGAAAGTCAGAGCAGTTTGGGAGAAGATGAAAATGTTCTTGCATGAGGCCAGTGTCTATGAGAATATGAACCGGACTACCGAACTACTACAAAGTGTTGAAGTTGTATTTTTGTCAATAAACCTAGTGGGAAAAGTTGTTTGTTTTGGTAATTTGGTTGAATAATCCTTTATAAGGTGTGTATTATGACAGAAAATTGGCCAATAAGGTGTGAAAGTCTATTTCTTTCATTGTGACTTTAACCTCAGAGCTCCTTCCTCCCTGCAGGCCAGAAGAGGTGAAGTCATCACATGTTGCCATGGTGACTCAGAGTCTTGTCAGATTGCATCTGGCAGCGTCTACAAGTGTGTTTGAATGTGTGAACTAATGCATGACCCCTGACCTCTGACCTCCCCTCCCACTGTTGTTGTCTGCACTCTTTCATCTGCAGGAAGACCATAACGGTTAGAATAATTGACCATGAGGAGTACGATAAGCAGGCCAGCTTCTACATAGAGCTGCAGGAGCCATATTGGAACAGCAGGAGATGGACAGGTGTGGGCGTGGCACCTTGACCTCTCCGATGACTTTTGAGCTTTCCTTCATCTACCTAAAGGCGCTATTTGTCTGCTTGTTCAGTTTACTCCTTCTGCTGTCTCTCTGCTGCCTCCTCCTTCACAACGCCCTCAGCTGTCTTCATATTGGTCAGAGCTATTACTGGAGGGATTATAGAAACAGTTGTGATTGGTTAAGACTGTTAAGGGCTGGTCAGTACTAGTTTGGACTAGTTAAAACAGATTATGATGGGTAAGAACCAGTCAAAAGACGCTAAGACTGGTGAGGACTGTTTAAAATAATTTAGGACAGATTAAGACTGGTTAGAACTGGTCAGGACCAGCTTGGGCCAGTTGGGACTACTTTGATACTTGTTTGGAGTGATTGGGACTACTTTGGACACATCAGGACTAATTTAGATTGGTCATAACTAGTTTGGACACATTGGGACACATTGGTTGAGACTGTTTAGGACATGTTGGGACAACTGGTTAGAGTAGGTAAGGACAGATTAGGACTGGGTAGAACAAGTTTGGACTGGTTGGGATGGACTAGGACTCTTTAGGAAAGGTTAGTTCAATTCAGGATGTGTTCGCACTAATTTGGATTTGTTGGGAGATGTCAGGACAGGGTGAGTCTGTCTAGATATGTTAGGACAGGATGGGACTGCTTTTGACTGGTAGGGACATGGTGGAATGGATGTTATGGTTATGATATGATGGGACAGGTTAGGACACATGCGAATGGTAAGAACTAGTCATGACTGGTTGGGATATGGTGTGACTGGTTAGGGCAGGAAGGGCCATGTCTGGAGAGGTTTAGAAAAGTTGGTCCTGTTGGAAGAGAGAAGAGCACTAGTTAGCTTGGGGCAACTTGGATTTGTTGGGACAGGTTAGAAAAGGTCTGAACATATTTGGTCAGATTGGGACTGTCTGGACAGTTTTGGACAGGTTGGGACTAGTTAGGAATGGTTGGTACAAGTTGGGACTGGTTGAGACTGGTTAGGAATGGTTGGGACAGGTTGGGACTGGTTAGGAATGGTTGGGATAGGTTGGGGCAGGTAGGAACTAGTTAGGAATGGTTGGCACAGGTTGGGACTGGTTGAGACTGGTTAGGAATGATTGGAACAGGTTGGGACTGGTTAGGAATGGTTGGGATAGGTTGGGGCAGGTAGGAACTAGTTAGGAATGGTTGGGACAGGTTGTGACTGGTTAGGAATGGTTGGGGCAGGTAGGGAATGGTTAGAAATGGTTGGGACAGGTTGGGGCAGGTCAGGAATGGTTGTGACATGGTGGGACACATGAGAGGAAGACGACTGCCACTAAACACACAAGTGTCTTTGATGATCTGAGCTCCTCTTTCTTTATCTACTTCCCTATTTCCATCCTTGTTTTTTTCCTGCATAGCTTTTCTGATTTCTCTCTCGTCTGTTTCTTCTCTTCAGCTCTGTTGCTTCAGGAAATCGGTAAGCACGTCTCATTTCCCCCTTTTTCTGTCCTGCTGACTGTTTGTCATCCTTTCTTATTCATTTATTACTGTGTCTGTTGGCCTAAAAACTTAAGCTTGTGTTTCCTCTGGACAGAAAGATTGGACTTTGAGAATTAAGCTTTTGAAAAGTTTAGTTTATGTCATATTGTATTTTATGGCAGTTTTTATGACTCATTGTTTCATATTTTCTGACCTTTTAGGTGGATTCGTCAAAACAGGTATGCAAACCCAAACACTTTGATTCTACACTCTCTCTTTTTTAATTATGTAATATGAGAATAGTCAGAGTTGGACCTGAGTTAATTCATACTTTTCCTGTGGCTTCTGACTAGACAAACAGCTGTATGGTAAGACCCCTCTCTGAGGTGTAAACGTTTGCTTTCAAGTGTTTCAACACTTAAAGCAACAACATGTACGATAACAGAGATGCAGCACTTTAATGACACAGTAACCTCTCAGCCGGCTCTCATTGATCACTCTGTGGTGGCAGCAGGTACCTGCCCCAAAATGTTCCCCCATAAAATCATGGCTGGATCAGTGCCAGTTTCTCATTTTCAGGAGAAGTTATAATAAATACTAAACATTAATAATCAAGCATACAAACATTCAAATCACATTCACCAGTCCATAGATAACTACTCATTTAATGTTGTTGTTTAACTAACTTGTGGAATTAATTGGCTCCAGCTGATAAATTCTATGAAGACATACTTTATATTATTACAACTGTGTTTTAATATATTGTCATTCATTATCTGTTCATACAGCAGTGATAAAAAAAAATCCCCTTCAGTACTCTATACAGCTCGGTTTAATGAGATAGGACCAACATCTGCGTCCTGACCGCATGTACTAACACTGCACGTCAACCACTGCTGACCTCACTGACCCTGTGGTGTGATGATGCTCTTCTCTTCGCTAACTGACTCAGCCTCTGACCTCCTCAACCGCTGAGGCAGATGGGAAATCATCTCTCGTGTGAGGTCGTCTCTCACTGAGCATGCTCTGTTTTACAGCTGGGGGGTTATGTTCATCGGTTCAGACATGATTCCTGTTGGTCATGTCAACGTTTTACTCACTGTATAATGTCATATTATACATGTTATTCACCATTCATTGTGGCTGTTTTCAGTTTGTTGCAGCTTCACCACCTCATGGCTGAGTGAAAACTCATCTGGGGCCAGTTTCACAAAGACAGACTTTGACTATAACTTAGATATAACAAATAGTCAGACTTCAGATAGATCTGTTGTACAAAGCAGTTAGTTCTTGACTATCTTAAACAGGAATACAGTACAACGAATTCTGGTTAAATTAAGACTTTTTCCAAAGTAAAAGAAAAAAGGCCAACCAAGTAACCGCATCCAATCCATGGATGTATTATAAGATCTTTTTATACATCTATGATCCAACTACACAGCTCTGTTTACCCCAGTAGAAAACGTTTTTGGAAGAATTCAGTTAGTCAACAGTTACAAGCTCATTTTACTTGGAAAACTGGGCAAAGAGTTTAACAATAAAAAAAAAAAAACCTAATATGGAAAAAAAATGCTGCAAGAATAAACAGTTAGTCCCATCAGACGTGCAAAAAAGATATAAAAATATGGTACAAGACTCAAAGAAAGAAATCTTCAAAAGGAGAAATCCTAAAACAGGAGGAGGACTACAGGGAAAGCTTAAAGATACTACAGATATGGTGCTGAAGATATCGCCTCTGGTTTGGGGGATAAACGGTGGACGGGAAAGTTGAGTATGTGGGGTCAACAGCTGCGTGACTACCCCCCCTCCCACACACACACACACACACCACCCGGTGCTGACACCGATAGCAGCCTAGCAAGGTAAGAGGGAGAGACAGGTAACATTAGGCCAATAAGAAAAAAAAGTTTTACTTTGTGATGGTGGTTTTGGTATGCTAATGTTGTAGATAGCTAGCAAACAATTTAACGATACAGTCTATGAGGAAGCTACCAGCAAATTACATGTCAACAAACCCTAACAAACAGACAGGCTTCAGAATAAGTAGTGCTTTCAGTATTTATTTTCCTTGGCGACCCTGTCTTTGAGTGGTCTGAATGAGACAGCAGAGGAGGAGAGGCAGGGAGCAGGAGAAAGAGAGCCAGCTGATAAGAGAGGGGAGAGGTCTGCCCTTCACTGCAACTCTGTCCATATCGCTAAACAAACAATACCAAAATATCCAACTTGAAGAAAGAAAATTTCTGCTTGAAATGGAAGTCTTAAAGCTTCAGCAAGAGAAACTGAACATGGAGGTAAATGGACTGTACTTGTATAGCGCCTTTCTAGTCTTCCGACGACACTTTTACACTACGAATCACATTCATACACTGAATGGGTACAGGGGCTACCATGCAAGGCCCCAACCTGCCCATCAGAGGAAATCTAATGATTCACACACTGATGGCACAGCCATCAGGGGCAATTTGGGGTTAAGTATCTTGCACATTGACATGTGGACTGGAGGAGCCAATCTTCCGATTAGTGGACGACCCGCTTTACCTCCTGAGCCACAGCCGCCAGGTGCAGTTAATGGAGGAGTAAAAATGTTGTGTACTTTGGGTTTTCATTGAGTAATTATTAATTAATTCATCAGAACAATCTATTGAATGAACATTATGTATATATGTTAATTGTCTTGTGAGAAAGTCAAAATGTTTTCTTTTTAAAAAGTAAACTGAAACAATATTATTTGTTATATTGTTTGTTAATTATTTAATTTCTTTATGTAACTGAATGGACAGGGGAGGCAGGCAACACAGTCGCTCAGTTTCATGTGATTTTTAGTTGTGATTTCAGGCAGAGAGAAGTATGTCAACATTCATCTGTCGTATATATCAATTAGTTCCATTCGGCTCCTCTGAATGTTCTCTGTCCTCCATAGTTTCATTACGATATTCATCTCTGATATCTTCGCCTTCTGGGTCAGGAAGCTGGAGATCCATAATGATTAATGAAGTAAACAATCTTAATTATAGTTGTAGCCTATATATGAAAAAAGTGATAATCAAGTATTTAATATTTGAAATAGCTTGCAATTAAAATGTTTTGGTCAGATACCTTACCAACTTATGCAGCGCAACAGTCGCACAGATGATGTCGCAGACCCTGTCAGGTGCCATCTGTAGTTCTCCATGGAAACAGTGAAAACACCTCTCCAGGACTCCAAAGGCCCTCTCTACTGGGTTATGAGTCGAACCGTGAACTGCATTGTAGTTCCTCTGTTCATGTGTGGTAGGCTTCAGGAAGGGAGTAAGGAGCCATGGTTTCAGAGGGTAACCCAAGTCCCCCAACAGGGCTCCATCAATGATGCCTTGCTCAAAGGTGAGGTAAAGTGGAGAGTTTTGCAATATTTGCAAGTCATGAACTGATCCAGGCCAACGGGCAACAGAGTTGAGGAACTGGAGATCGGGATCACAGACAGCCTGAATGTTTAGGCTGTGATATGCTGTCCTGCTTACAAACATGTTCATCAGCTGAGGAACCCACTTTTGATTTTGTTCAGCTCAGCAGGTTGGTTTGGAAACTGAGGGAACTATTTTGAAGGTGCCCTGTGTACAACCAGTGACACTGAAGATTTGCTGAGACCCACAGAATCACCTGTTGCATAAAATCTCAAACGCAGTGCAAACCTGTAAAAGAGCTGGGATGCTGTGGCTCCTTAATGTGGCAGTAATTCTTCAGTCAAGCTCAGGATAGTTTCCTTGGGCAAATGAAAACTGGCGATATCCCCACTGCTGTATATTTCCAGTGGGTTACTGCGGTCTCTTTCCCTTCTCATTGCTCTCTCCACAATTTAATAGCCATGTTTTCCTCTTTTTGTTGTTGGGTGCTACTGGTCAGTTGGTGTCACTGAATGTTGCCATGGTAATATGGTTCTTAGATCTTAGTTAGCCAGGGGGTGAGGCTTAAAATTAGTCAGTCTTTATTTTTGTGAAACAGTCTAACTTGTATTAGACTTATCTATGAGCAAAATGAAGGCTGGCCTAACTCTACAGACCAGTCTAAAATATCTTTGTGAAACTGGCCCCTGAAGTTAATATTCACTTGACTCAGCAGATATTCTTTCATCCAGTCAAAAACAGATTTTATACTGTCTGTGATCTTTCGGGATTTTCTCTTTGCTCTCGTTAAATTGCTGTTTTTGACTGTCAGGAATATCAGGTGTCTGGTTTCAGTAGAATGTTTCTGTTCATCTGTTTCCCACCTGCTCATATGTTAAATATTCACCTGTTTAGGCAGAGACATCTACAGGAAGGTCCAGGGACGAGACTACCCCGCCCCCTCTACCATCATCAACATCACAGGTACATCCATCTGTCTCCACCATTAGTCCATCCATCTACCTATACCTCCAGCTGTCCATACATCCATTCGTCATTCGTAAATCCTCCGTTCATTTGTCCATCAATCCATCTGTCCACCATCTATCTAGTCGTCCATTTATCTTTGCATACCTGTCTGTTCATCCATACATTCTTCCATTCTTCAGTCTGTCGATCCAATCATCCATCATTGGTCCATCCATCCATCTATCATCCAACCATCCTTCTATCTGTCTGTCCATTTGTCATTCATCCATCAATCCATCTGCCAATTCATTCTATTCATCCTCAAATTCAAATGTCCATTCTTCTGTCTGGAAATTTATCCATCCATCCAGCCAACCATTTGTCAACCCTGTCATCTGTCAATCAGTCATCTATCCATCCATCTCACACTTGTTTATTGATTCCTTGGTGATTGTGAAACATCAGTGATGAGTCCTACAAAGTCTCTCTCTGCCTCTTTCAGAGGAGGGGGGTGAGGAGGTTTTGACTAAGAAGGAGGAGGAGGAGAGGCGGATCGCAGAGATGGGCAGACCGATGCTCGGTGAACACGTCAAACTGGAGGTCATCATAGAGGAGTCATACGAGTTCAAGGTGGGATCAGTTTCAATTTAATTTATCTGTTTGCACAATTTAAACAGTCAAATCCATAGATGATCTAGTCTGGGAACAGGTGGGGGCCACACAAGCTCCTCCACAATACTGGAAAAAAGTCAATACCACCAGGTGAGGTGTACAGTAACTCTCCAGCAGTTATCACAGGATCCTACCAGAGATTTTTCTCTTTCTTCCCCTCTTCTTCTTGAGCTGGTGGTCAGTTTTCAGAAACAGTGATCACTACCGGATATCATCAATCAAATTTTATTTGTATAGCACCTTTCATACAGGTTATTGCATTTCAAAGTCCTTCACAGATGACTGACAAACCAATATAATAAGACAGAACAAATGTAAAACATTTTGAAACTAATGCAGATGAGAAATAAAAATCTATGAAAATGTAATAAAATAAAATAGATTTCAAAGCTATAATAATAATAATAAAATAGAACAAAATAAAAACGATATAAAATAGATTAAAAACACAACAAACAAAAACAAAATTGAAAAGTAAAAACTTCCTCCACACTGGATGTTTTCTTTGCTAAATATTTGTTGGATTAAATAGTGCCAAGATGTCATCAACAAGAAGAAAAACTTCTTCCATTCTTGTTGTTGCATCACTTGGATGTAGTCAAGGAGGGTAAGAAGCCCAGAGCCTCAAACTCAACAGAATCATTTAGATAGAGAAGCCGTCCACTGTTAAACATCTCAAACATCCACATTGTACCACTTCTTATTGACATTTTCCAAAGCATACCATCTTTTTCTAGCTTCAGAGAGGTGATAAAGCACTAAACTGATGGCATGAAATAGAAAATGATCATCAGGAACTTACAACTTGTTTGTAGGCCTCCAAAATCTTGTCATCTGGACTTGTTAGTGATTGACTGTTTGGTTTCTTGTGACCGGCTGTGTTTCAGAGCACTGTGGATAAACTCATCAAGAAGACCAACCTGGCTGTGCTGATCGGAACAAACAGCTGGAGGGAGCAGTTTGTGGAGGCCATCACAGTCAGCTCTGGTACAAACTCAGAAACTACACGGAAATGAAAATGTGAAGTTCTTGGAGAAACCCAACCAAGCTTTGAATATAAATCAGCGTTGCCTCCTTCTCCTCTCCAGGTGATGATGACGATGACGAGTGCGGTGAGGAGAAGGTGCCCTCCTGCTTCGACTACGTCATGCACTTCCTCACCGTCTTCTGGAAACTTCTGTTTGCCTTTGTTCCTCCCACCGACTACTGGAACGGCTGGGCCTGCTTCGTCGTCTCCATCTCCGTCATTGGCCTCCTGACGGCGGTGATCGGTGACCTGGCGTCGCATTTCGGCTGCACTGTCGGCCTCAAAGACTCCGTCACTGCTGTGGTGTTTGTAGCTTTGGGCACATCTGTCCCAGGTCTGACACAAATCCTGTTTCACACCTAACGGGGACTTTCAATCACACTACAGTACATTACATTAATTTGGCAGATGCTGTTCAAACTCCATGACAACAACAGATAAATGTCATCAAAAAGCTAAAAAGCTAAATCAGTGACTGACTACATTAATTCCCTAAACCATAAACCAAAATGCTGGGCAGACACTGTACAGATTAAGCACAATTTGAACCCCAAATTGTGTCCCCGACCAAAATCAGAATTGGGCTGAACTGAGGGAGGTTGCAACATCTGATAAACGTCCCCAACGATCAGTGATGAGATTTTCATCAGCTGTCTTGTAAACTTTATTGGGATGCCAATGGACACCAATTAGAAGTTCCATGTTTATGATCAGTGTGTGTGACCACATCATAATTGGTTGATCAAACTGCACAGTGTGAAGATATACAGATGGCAGTGAAAGTAGGATTATTAATCTGGGTGTAGTTACTTTATAAAGGGAAACTTGATTCAATGATTCAGTGTCTCTTCGATAAAGTAGTTTGACTTGTGCAAGAAGGAAAAAAAAAAAGAATCTGTGCAGCAGAGGAGATATTGTGGCATGACATCACTATGACATCATCAGTGTTATCTTGTCAGACTTGACAATGTTCTTCCGGAGACACAGACGACTTTAGGAAACAGTTTTCACAGGCTGAGGAGGACTAACCAGGACCAGTAAACTGACCCGTGTGTGTAAAATCAAGTAACCTGTTTTACTTTAATCATTTTACTTCCTTCCTCTTTTAAATGTATTTCACTATTTTAATTTGTTTAAATTATCTGCTCTTTTCTTTTTTTATTGAAGTACTTTTTTGTCTATTTAAATTAAGTTTATTTTATATTATTAAGGTAACACTACACGAGTTTTATCTAAATAAATGTAGCAGCTACATTCGTTAAGTTTGCAGCAACACAGCATTTCTCTTTACTTTCTCTGTCAGACACCTTCGCCAGTAAGGTGGCTGCCATCCAGGACCAATACGCCGACGCCTCCATTGGCAACGTGACAGGAAGTAATGCCGTCAACGTCTTCCTGGGTATTGGCGTGGCCTGGTCCATTGCTGCCATCTACCACTCCTCCAAGAACCAGCAATTCAAGGTCGACCCGGGCACACTGGCCTTCTCCGTCACACTCTTCACCATCTTCGCCTTCATCTGCATCGCTGTCCTCATCTACCGTCGCCGGCCCGAGATTGGCGGGGAGCTTGGCGGGCCCAGAATCCCAAAGATCCTCACCTCCTGCCTATTCTTCAGCCTGTGGTTAATGTACATCGTCTTCTCCTCGCTGGAGGCCTACTGCCACATACAGGGCTTCTAAAAGTTCTGTTCCTGACGGATCTAAACAGGTTCTTCATGAACAATTCTGATGGATTTCTAAAGGTTCCAACAGGTTCCTGCATATTGTGACAGGCTCCTGGCATTTCAGGTTTCTATACTTTCTGTTATTTGTGTTAAGAATTGGATAGATGTCTAAAGGTTGTACCAGGTTCCTGACAGTTGATCTCTAAAGGTTCTAATAGGTTCCTGCATATTCTGACAGGCTCCTGTCTATTCAGGTTTCTATACTTTTTGTTATTTGTCTAAAGATTCAGATAGACGTCTAAGGTTGTAAGAGCTTTCTGACAGTTGATTTCTAAAGGTTCTGATGGACATGTGTCAGTTTAAACAGGTGTCTGAATATTCTGACAGGTTTATGACATTTCTGAAGGCTTGGATGTACTTCTGATATGTTTTTGATATGTTTTATCAGACATGTTTCTAAAACCTTTGATGGATAAATAAATATTCTGATGGACTGTATAGTTCTGTTAGGTTTATTTTTCAACACTTTGTGATACAGTAAATTAAATTGTGAGTAGTTTGTAAGGAACAAGCAAGGAACAAGTCAGGAGCAACCTGATAATTGATTAATCATTCATTTGTGGTTCCTGAGTAGATCTGAATTGAGGAGCAGATAATGATGACTTACTAGAGAAAAGACTATATTAATCAATCATTAGATAATGATTAGTTCATGAATATCTGAGTCGATCATATACTTTCTTCATGAGTCGTTCCTGATTAACTTTGAATCAGACGCTGATCAGAACAAAACTAGTAATGACTCATCAATTACTAATTATCTAACAGTACTAATTAACAATTGTCAATTGAATTATCCTCAATTCCTCACTCATACCTGAGTAACTACTTATAGTTTTGTGCACCGTAGCGCAAAGTGTTACAGGTTTATTGAAGGATCATAACAACTTTGACGGGTCGCTAGAGTTTCTTATGGAACCTGAAGACTGCTGAAACTTCTTGGCTCACTCTGGTGTCCATATTGGACTGTTCTCTGGCTACTGAGTGCTGGTGTCCTCTATGGCAATAGTATCTTCATCAATACATACCTCCAGAACATCTGAACACATTTACTTCTATCATAAATCCTTAAACTGTACCTTAAAGCCATTTTTATTTAGATGTGTTTGGACTTTGAACCACAACCAGAGTGGAGTCACAAACAGCCATGGTGATGAAGAAGACAGTTCATGCTGTTGACCTCTGAAAAGCTGCAGGACTTTTGATGTCAAGGGCGACTGCAGCCAGGGCGTTGCACCTATATGAATATCTGCACTGAATATATTTGAAATAAATTTAATTTTGAAAAATAAATTAAACAAAGACGTGAAGGAGGATCCTGAGTTTGGTGTTTGTCGTTGCTGTACCACAAACTCTTTCAAACAGACGGACCTGAACTGCTACAGCAGTGGAATCTAACAGTTTGATAAAAAATAACAGTGTGTGTGTTTGTGTGTGAGTGTAACCTCAGAGATGGATGAAAAAATGGCTCCAGCTGGCGTCCATTACTGAACACTGAGAAGCAGAGACATCTGTCATGATTTCCTGTGTTGTGATTGATCATTTGGAAACAGCAGGTCTCTGTAAAATGGATGCTTATTGGATGATGTACACAAAAGAGCAGTTGCTTATTATCTGACTACAGAATGCAGTGTCTTTCCTTCAAATATTAAACTACAGTGAGTGACGTGTTGTGTTTCCTTTTAAAAGTTCATAAATCTTTTGTAGCTTTTCTTTTTTTTGTATAAAAACAATAGTGGGTCACGTGCCAGGAAGTTCATGAATCTTTCACCAGATGAGAAGTCAGAAGATCACCAAAGTAATTACAGTTCATCCTGAGGTGGACATGGATGTTTGAACTGAATTTCATGACAAGCCATCCAACAGTTGTAACACCAACAGTTAAAACATTTTCATTGTGAAATTTCAAAATAAAGCCAAAGTATTTTGATCCCTTCCTACTTCCAGTTGTACTGATGGTCCGGTTTCAATGCAGAGTTTGAAAAAATCCAAAGTATCTGTGATCTGATGGTCAGCAGATCCAACGGCTGCAAAGGGAAATTAGTTTGCTGTTGTCTGTCATTCACCCTTCATTGGTCTCTGCTAAGCTGACAAATCATCAAGTTGTGCAGCCAGAAGAATCCCTGCTGCTGTAGGGACCAAAACTAATATTCTAAAGTGCTGCTATGAAGCTGCAGTGTTCATCACAGACCAGTGGTGGAAAGGTACCAAGTACATGTACTCAACTTCTGTACTTAAATACAATTTTGAGGTACTTGTACTTTACTTGAGTATTTCCATGTGATGCTACTTTCTACATTTCAGAGGGAAATATTGTACTTTCTACTCCACTACATTTATTTGACAGCTTTAGTTACTTTTCAGATGAAGATTTGACACAATGGATAATATAACAAGCTTTTAAAATACAACACATTGTTAAAGATGAAACCAGTGGTTTCCAACCTTTTTGGCTTTTGACGTCTTACAAAAAACAGTGTGTAGTCGGGGTCACATTTCACATGTCTATGAGTTGTTAACAGCTCCACCAAATAGTGATTTTTCCCTCTAAACTTCTCACATGCTTTCATTTCAATAAATGTTCAAATGATCCAATATTTCAGCAAAAATCAAAGATTAGAGAAAAAGTCCAGAAATGGAAACAAATTTTTCTTCTTTCCTCTCTCATTAATCATCTCACGACCCCTCAGATTTATCTGCTGACCCTTTGGAGGGGCCCGACCCCTAGGTTGGGAACCAGTGGACTAAACTAGCTAACTGTAAATAAAGTAGTTGAAACTAGCTCCACCTCCAGCAGCTACAACAGTAACATGCTGCTCTAACACTGATGCTTCACTATTAATAATCTAATGATGTCATATATAATAATATATCAGTCAGAGGGACTAAATCACTACTTTTACTGCAATACTTTAACTACATCAAGCTCATAATACTTATGTACTTTTACTGCAATACTTTAACTACGTCAAGCTCATAATACTTATGTACTTTTACAGTAGTAGGATTGTTCATGCGGGACTTTTACTTGTAATGGAGTATTTTTACATTGTTGTATTGGTATTTGTCCTGCAGTAAAGGATCTGAGTACTTCTTCCACCACGGCCCCAGACACAACATGGAAGTGTTGGACAGAACACACTACATCCTGATGATTTAACTATTTTTAGGTTGTTTTTTTTTGTAAAGTTTGTCATTAAAATCTAAAGGGTTGTTCCTCTGGAGAGCAGGAATGTGATCAATACATTTACAGACAATCTGATCAGGAGGTGTGGACATTATCAGCCTCTGGACCAAAGTGTTGGACAGTCAACACCATCCTTCATCCTATAACTGTTTGGAACTTTTGAGTGGTCATGTGCTGGACTGTTCCTTATTTATCTCCGGAAGCAGTGCCTTCTGGAGTCTTGTCCAGGATTCAACTTGTCATTTTTGTATACTAATGAGATATCATGTGTTAATCAGTGAGTTTTAGAGGTGCTGGTAGGTGCAGTTTTAGACAGAGCCTGGCTAGCTGTCTCCCCATTGCCAGTCTTTATGTTAAACTGAGCTATATTGCTATAAGCTACACTGAAGGGACAGATGGTATCAATCTAATCTCAGTGAATAAGTGTTTCCCTCAAAATGTTTTGTTTTGTTAAATTTTTCTTTTAAAAGATTAACAAAAAACTACAAATAGAGTGAACTTAAAATCTGTTCTTTACTTATTTAAGAGCCTCCAAACTGTAAAAACTAAAGTTTCAGCAGATCAAATCAAGACAGTAATACAAGAGCTGGGAAGAATATGGAAATAACACTTTAAAACAGTAAAACAAAGAGACTTCAATTTTTAGTTTTGTTTATTGTTTCAAACACTCTAAAACTTTTCCACATATTTTACACAACCTGCTAACTGCCTTTTTAAAGGGTTGAAGCTCTGCAGCATGCAGCACTGAGCACTGACAGGCAGCGTGATGGTTAATAAACACAAACATAAGATGACAATATTACACAACAGATGATCTGATGTGAAGTTGTAGAACTTTGTTCCATAAATTCAGAGATGTTAATCTTTTCACTTCTAGATGAATTCAGCAGGTTGTCCTGTGTTGTTCCCGACTACAGTGATGACGCATCTCGAATATGACAACTCTGATTCCACAGAGTCTTCTCCATAGCATCAGACAGTGAGGCTCATGGGTAATGTAGTGTTAAGTGCCATACCACATTCCAAACTGGGACTACTTACACGTACCTGACACCACTCTGAGGGTAAATAACTTTCTGTTGATTCATGTCTTTCTAAAATTGGATAAACTCTTTCAGGACTTTATCCTCCACTTAAAGGCCCGCTGACACCAGCTAATTGACAGTTAGCAAGCTAGCTTTTCTCCTTCCTCAATAACTCCTTATTGAATGAAATGATGAACAACTGGACAAGTACAGAGAAAATAGAAGCTCAGAGAGCTGTTGTAACTGTTGTAATTAGTAATAGCATGTCCCAGTTAGTTCTATAGCTACAGTAATAGCGACTAAACACTGAACACTGTGCCACTTTCTAATGTGACCATTATAGCTTTGATTTGTTGACTTAGGATGAAGTTATCGTTAATAACATTGTGCTCTTATTTGTCTTATTTGTGCTCTTGTATATAAGTGGTAATCACATGACTGTACTCATGATTGGCTGACTTACTTTACAGAAGCGAGGTCCCTCCCCTTCCACTGTCCCTCATGGGATCTTATTTCTGAAAAAATATGTACAGTAGTCAACAGCAAGAGATAAATAATTTTTTGAATCTGTTTGAATTGTGCCATGAAGCGTAATAATAGTAAAGTGAAACCGCTGAGTGAACTACATCTCTCGTCTCGCACAATAGGCCTATACAAACATCAACATGGCTGTCACCTTGGACACTTCACCTCGTTCTTCCAAAACAAAGGTGAAAATAACTAGAAGTCAGTATGAAACACACAGGCATCGCGTTAACGTTAGCTTCAGCGGCTCTGGGCAACTTGTGGAAAGAGAAAATGATGTCACTCATGCAACTTTTGGGTGTGTAGTTCTAATTACATATTTTCACAGTATTTCAACAGTTTAACGACAATCTGCGACTTTCTTGACTTGCAAAATTATCTTTTAAAGTGACAGATATCATATGTGTAATTAATGGCTGTTGACCATTCATATATTTTGCAAAATAAGGTCCCATGGTGGTCCAGTGGAAGGGGAGGCTCTCTATTAATACAGACACAATAGGAGTTCATTTAAAGCTGAAGAACCACATTAAACATGTTCCAACCTCTCACAAATGTAATTAAACTTTAGAGATTTAATGTGAGATGTAGTTCCAGAAAACTGAGTTCAGTAATCAATCTTACTTAAATAATTTGCCAACAATTTAAAGGTGCAATAAATCATATTGAGCCTCACTGGACGTCAGCAAACAACTGTTTGTTATGTACAGATATAGTGGAGTAATGGTGACCTGAGCAGTGAATGAAGTCACACTCCCTCTGTGTGTGTTGTTTTCTGAGCTTCTCTGTTCTTTGTTTTGGTAGCTGCACCGGCCGCACAAACATGACAGTGCATGTGAGCGTGCATGTGAGTCCCTCCGTGTCCTCTATGTCCGTTTTCAACATGGCAGCTGCATCACAAACTTTCTCAAATTACTGCTAAACAATACACTAAAATATATTTCCAAAAACAGTTGAGGCAGAAATAGGCAACGCAGTAACAGTATGTTGATCCATATTTGTTCAGCACTGCCTGGTTTGACAGTTTGATCTGAGTTTCATGAGCTGTCTGCTTCCTTTTTTTCCCACAACTTTATTGAGTAAACGATGATGTTGGTGCTATAGTGCGACATCTAGTGGCTGAATGTCGTGTATTGCAACTTTAAGAAACGTATTCAAATTTAAACGCACAATATGTAATTTCAGCCTCTAGGGGTCTCAATCAAAACAATAACAAAAGACGACGGAGTGTGATAACAGTGTGAAGTAGCAAGGGATCATGGGAGTTGTTGTCTTCATTGTTAAATAACCAGCTTCACTGGGATAGGATTACTCCAGTGTTCATCAAATTTGGGATGTTTTTACCGGGAGTCGAATAACCCCCAGAGGTCTCCTCCTCTCCAGAACAAACGGACCCGGAGATTACAGGTAAAAACACTGAATAAAGCTGTTTTACCTAAAAAATCAGTGTTTCTCCAACGATGTACGGTGACCACCGGAGGTCCGGTACAGGCTGTTAGCCGAGCTGCTGCTAACACTTGTTCGGTTTATTTCTCTTATAACTTTGGATCCAGACGTTCGGCCGGTTTCTCCCGGGAGCCGAATTTTCCGCAGAGGTCTCCTCCTCTCCAGAAACAAACGTACACGCAGATTAAAATCATTAAAATACTAATTAAAGCTGTTTCAACTAAAAAATCAATATTTCTCAGCCGAGCTGCTGCTAACGTTTGTCCAGTTTATTTCTCTGATAACTTAAGATCCAGACGTCCAATGACTAAAATTCTTCTTCCGGCTAAAAGATATAGTTAAAAACCACCTAAATTTATCATGAAAATGTGTCTTAAAACTGAATAAAAGTCCATTTATAACAGTTTGTGTGGAACAACCACAACGCCGATGTATTATCTTGTATGTGTGTAAGTTACTCTTTGGTAGACGCCATTGTAGTGTGTAGTGCGTGTTTACTCTTTGGTAGAGGAGGTATGACGCCATCGACAGGCGACCACATGAAACGGTCCGTTACTTTGATTAAATTACAGATTTCTCTGGGTTTGAACATTGT